>NC_025702.1:8950921-8957482 GCF_000633955.1 Camelina sativa | reverse complement strand
CAATGGTCGTAGCTAGCACAAGTCAGCAGCGAACCTTGTTATGCAAACGGACTCACAAAAGTGGTGATAGAGGCTGAAGTCATTACTCGCCCCTTCAAACCATAATAAAAAATGTGGTTAGGTTTCTGGATTGGTTTGGGTTTTACTGTTATAGTTTCTTGGCCTGAATCTGAACCTAAATAAATGCTAGTGCAAAACAAACGTTCTGTGTGGTGGTTAGTAGTACTGTTGATTATAGATTAGATCAGATTATGTATATATAAACAAATGTTCATCATACAACCAAATTTTAGGTTACATATAATAATATTGTATTACCTCTGGTTTATATGTAAACTGAGTTGCAGTTGCAGTGTGTAGTTGATTAATCTTGTTAACGTTGTTGTCACTTGACAGTAGTTGACAATGAAGATCAGTTAAAAGATTATTATTATTATACAGAGTTCGGAATGTGAGAACCAACTGATAAATCAAACGGTTAACATTTCACTAATGACACGTGTTACTTTTGCATCCGTCGATTAAAAGCCAAAATGATTTCCCAACAAAAAAAAAAAAAACAGAGTAATTAAAAAACCCAAAAAAAATAATCAGAGCAGTTGGCGCTTTCTTCCCCCAAAGAAAACATCAAATCGATGATACAGTTTCTCTCATGTAATCAATGGCTATCAAACTGTTAACTCTCTTCTTCTTCTTCTTCTTCTTCTTCTTCTTCAATGCGATCTCAATTTCCCAATCCGCAGGTTTGTTTCTGTTTTTCTCTTCACTATCATTAATTTTACTCGTCA
Organism: Camelina sativa; assembly: GCF_000633955.1. NCBI lineage: Eukaryota > Viridiplantae > Streptophyta > Magnoliopsida > Brassicales > Brassicaceae > Camelina > Camelina sativa. The sequence continues at coordinate 8,956,694 of NC_025702.1, read as the reverse complement.
GGGTTTTGAATTTTAGAGTGTTTTCTCTTTTACCGTAGATGAAGAATCTGGGGGGCTCCCTAAATTTACATTCAGTTGGTCGGAGGATAAGAGCAAGTTCAAATCTGGTGAAATCGCTGCGATTTCGATCAAAGTTCTCGGGGATTTCGCCTCGTTAGGTCAGAGAGCGTTTAAGCCCACAGTGACTGTAAACGGCAGAATCGGCAACAGTTCGTACATTTCTGGGGTTTCGCTAGATCTCGGCGAAGATATTGGAAATTGGAAGATTTATTTTACTCCAATCATGGTTGGGATCTTCAACATCGTTATAGACGAAGACAATTTCAAAGTTCTCGATTCGTCCCTCCATTTCCAAGTCGAAGCAGGTTTCTTTGATGTTCCTCAATTTTGGATTAACCCCTGTATAGTCAGAGAGATTTTAGTAATAAATTATTGAAACTTGTTGTGAAGGGATGATGTACCCATCGGTATGTGTTGTGTCTTGGCTGGGTCTTAGGAACGTGTTTGAAGCCGGGATGAATGCATCGGTTTTGATTCTTCCCAAAGATGCGTTTGGGAATAACATTTCGTATTCCGGGAAGGTGATTGAGTTTCAGGGGTTTTCTTTGTCTCTTCTCTATGAGAATGGTTCATTTGCTACTAATAGTAATCTTGATCTCTCACACGTTACATGGATTGAATCTGGCTATATCTCCATTGAGTTTCTTCTTGTGAGTTCTGGAAAGTTCTCGTTGCTTGTTGAGAAGGAGAGCCAAACATTGACTGGTGGTCCATTACCACTTGAGGTGAATTCAGGTGATGATAACTGAGTTTTGTTTCCATTAACTTTGTTTGTTTCTCATGTGGCATTTTTAAGATGAGCCATGTTTGTTGTTTTCTTGAGCAGGACCTTTGGATGTTTCCAATTGTGTGAGTTTATGGAAGTCAGAGCTAAACACATGGCAGATATTTTCTAAAATGGACATCTTTTTACACCAGAGAGATCGATTTGGAAACCTCGTTTCTGGTTTTTACGAATTCGGTGCTGATGTGGTGGAAAAAGAGACCGGTTTGTCCATACCGGTATCAGATTTCCAGTTTATGTATGTAGAGCCGGGGATTCAGTTGATGTCTTTTAGCCTGTTTGAACCAGGAAATTTCTTGCTTACTCTTTCTGATATGAAGCATCACAATAAGAGCATCTCTGGTATGCCATATGCGTATACAGTATATATAGGTCAGTGTTTGCCTAAATGGTGTATGATGTTTGCTTTAATTTTTGGTGAATGTTCTCTGCAGTAGTCCTCTTATTTTTTTTTCTTGACAGGTTATTGTGATGGATCAAGAAGTATAGTAAATGGTTCAGGGATCAATGCTTCTATTGCTGGGGAGTCTCTTCGCTTCTCTATTTACTTGAAAGATGCTTATGGTTACCCCTCGTCAGTCCAAGTGGATAGACTTCAGGTCAGAATCCTACTAGAGTCTGATTCCTCATTTATTCTGCCAACCATACAGCCAAGAGAGACCCTCAACGGTACTATTTCTTACTTTCCTTATTGGATGGTATCTTCACTTGTGGCTTATATCAATTGGCAAATGATTTTTTTATTTTAATTGGCAAATGATTTTTTACAGGGACTGGATCAACTTACCAAACTGCTACCCCCTTGTATGAGAAACATGGCAGAAGAGTAAGAAGAAGACTATCTGCATATATGCTTATGCATACCTGATTAGGCCTAGAGACTTAAGGGAATTTATTACTTGCAGACTCAAGCGAGTATTTTTGACGTAACTTATACTCCAAAGAGGAGTGGAATCTGTAAAATTCTTATATCATCTGGAAACATAGTCCTCAATGGAGGCCAGCCTTTCATCAAGGAAGTATATGCAGGTATCATGCTCCTTACCCGAATCTAGACAACTAGATATTTCCATGTTTAGATAGTGTCTAGTAAATTGGAAAATTCCCATTCTCCTTGTTTATGAGCACCACACTCACTCTTGCTTTTCTCAGGTGAAGTTAATGTGGCGGCGTGTAGTGTGACCCAATTCAATGGAAAAGTGCCAAAGCAAATCAAGAATGAAATTGTGGTGTTGCTCTTGGACGGCTTCTACAATCCTGTACCCTCACAACCATCCCGTTTGAAGTTGGAGATCACCTCAGCTAATACATCAAGTTTCACTACATGGGAATTTGTAGATAATAATGATGGGACCTATACTGGTAGTTACCTGGCCATGGAGGTGGGTACTTACCACATGTGCGTTTCCGTTGACAATAAACATATCCAACCTTGCCCCTTTGAAGTAAATGTGTACAGCAGTAAGTCCATTACTTTTCTTCTTTCACACCATGATTCTTAATTTGCTTGTTTTTGAGATTCTGCCATGATTTTAGATGGATACTTTCCAAGAGCCTATGATGATCCAGTCAGTGTATGGGAAGATGAGTCAATATCTTTTAAACCACTGGAAAACGACTATTTTGCTGGCGGCAATGCGAGCATGCTCGGTTTCTCACAAGTGAGGATCGAAAGTTGCTTTACTTCTATGTTTTGCAGATAGTTAAATCATCTGACAGTAGCAAAATCTTTGTCTGTAAACTGTTGTTTTCTATTTGTTTTTGGATGTTAGCCAGGTCATGGTTCTCTTCTGAGAGATGGAAACGTGCTTAGATACACGCCAATCAAGGACTTTTCAGGAAACGACTCCTTTCCTTATACAATAGCTGATATAAATGGAAACTTAGCCGCAGCTACAGTCTACATCTCTGTTCTTACTGCTCCTCCTCAGTTTGTCTCATTTTCCGGCGGATTACAAGCAACTGAAGATCTTATTAGTCCGAGATATGGGCAAGCATTCTTCGTCTTTTCTTGCTTACATTAGTTTATCTTACTAATACTCCACTGCAGCTATAGTTATGCTGTTCTTGAATGTTATTACAGTGGCTTCTCTGGGTTGCAGGTAAGCTACTCAGACCTGTCAGAGAACATTTCAGTAACAGTACAAGCACTTTCGGGATCGGTCATTCTATCTCCAATGCTGATGCAGTTTAGACTGCCTTCAAGTGGAAGACTCTCAGTTAGCAATGGAGGTGAAAATGGAAGGCTCTTAATCTTAGAAGGACAAATAGGAGTTATCAATCCTGCACTTCAGTCTATTCAATATCTCGGGTATGCATATATGGAATCACAGGTAGTTAATACTAGAGTTTCAGATGTCACTCTCATTTTTATTCTTTGGTCTTGTCTGCCTCAGAAATGAGAATTTTGCTGGTGTTGATTCTCTTCGGCTGTCCACAAAGAACAAGAACGGGATCAATCATCTGGATGTTCCAGTTTTCGTTGAACCCGTAAATGATCCGCCGTTTATTACCGTTCCTCAATATATAACGCTGGAGAGTAACGGGAGTGAATCACTCATCTTTCACCCGGAAAGAGACAAGTTCAACTTTTCAGCTGGAGATCCAGATCTTGTTCATTTCCCCGGTAATGCTAACAGTTTACAATACACTCTTGATCACTTTCAAGCTAGTAACACATTTCTCTTTTTGACTGATGAAAGCAAAATTTCAGGTGGTGATTCTCAATTTTTAGTAACGTTTTCTGTGGAAGTCAGTGACGGGTTTCTGCTGACAAACTTACCATCGGAGCTTATAAACTCAACAGAGCTGAAGTTCAAAAACATGTTCCAATGGCAGCCGATTCAGACATACGCCGCCATCTCTAAACATGTGAATGTCAAAGCCAGTGGGATGAGGTTTCGCGGAACTATAAAGCAATGCAACGACCTCATGCAACAGCTTCTTCATCACGTAAAGTCGAATCATCTATCTTTCAATTAGATGTGTTTGGTTTCTCATGTGTACATGACCACCATGAATCCTGTGTAGGGAGGGGAGAATGGTGCGGTTTTGACCCTAAAACTGAGTGACATGGGGAACTACGGGTGCTACCTTGACTGTACCGAGAGAATTTCACAGCCTTTACACGCAGAGGCTCACGTAAACCTCATCAGAAAGAGACCATTGAGTTCTCTTACAGCTCACGGTACGTGAATGATATACTTTGTGTGGTTTCAATTCGGTTTGGTTTACTCGGTTATTGTGAAATTATAACGAACAGAAGTTTGGTTAGTTCCACTTCGATTTGGTCTTGGATTTGGTTTTTTGTTACTCGATCTCAAATGATTCGGCTCTGACGTGTTTGGTGTTGTTTAGTCTAAATCGGTTTAGTTTTATTCATTGTAGTAAAATGAAGAGTAGTAAAATGTTTTCTTCACAGTTCGGTTTAGTTTTCGTTGCCCACCTCTAAGAATTCCTTGGGTTCGACTTTTAATATCTATGTCACTTGGTAGCAGTTCTAGGATCTATGATTGTGATGGAGTCGCTCGTGGTATTCACTCTCGCTACTGTGCTTCTGTTCTTCACCTGCAAATGCGCGTTTCTTCTGGTACACGAGAGAAGAAGAGAACATTGTGCCCACAAGAGTTTACAGCAACCAACAGTAAACAAAAACAACTCAATCTCTCTTGTGTTTTCTTACAACCATTTGTGTCCATATTTAAACCGATCTTCTCTGAACAGGACAATGCCGACTTTTTAAACGACAATGTTGTTTCAACAAGAACATTCGCTGGTTGTCTCCCGGAAAATATGTGGAACGGCCATCATCCTCAGAGGTATATATAATTGGGGAAATCGTATACTTGTTATAATTAATCTCCCTTTTTACATAGTGTTTTGTTTGTTGGTATATAGAGACGTCGCTGAAACTTCCAGCAGGCAGAATAAGCAGTTGTCACCAGATATTAACAGTTTTATGCCGTTCGAGGTAGAGAATGGTAGAAGTTGATGAAACGGAGCTATCACAATTCACAATTACAAACAATCAAGAAATCTCATGGAATGGGCAAAAGAAATGCATTAACAAGAAAACCAGAGAATTGCTACGAAGACACAGTCATGCTTCTTCTTGTAAATGCTCATTAACTGATTCTATAGAATTTACTTTTTGGTTAGCTACCAATGCAAAGTCATTAGTATCAGATAAGATAAACAAGTTGATTTGTAATTCCTATTTTGATCAGAGAAGATTAATGAAAAAAAAAATGATTTTGAAATAAACCACAAATACAACACAAAACATATATAGAAACAAAAACACAAACTATACAGTGTTACATAATAAACCAAACTGAAGCTCAAAGTTTGAGTTGGATCAATTTAGCTGATATATGGAAAACACTGATCGAGGTTCAAACCAATCTCCTCATGAGTATACCAATTATCAAGGGAGCTTTCAAAATTAGTATCGAAATCAATGAGTTGATCAATATCCAGCTCTTGATCGAAATCCAAGTCAGTAAAAGAGTTGTTGTTGTCCGTAACGCAGAAGCTTTCACAAAGCGGGAGGATCTGATCTTGTTCTTCAGTGATGCCGTCTAAGATAAAACCGCTCTTATCGTTGTTCTTCAGGTCCTCGTGATCATCATTAACGAAAGCTTGATTATTATTAACGAAAGAGGCTTCCTCCGCACGCAATTCCTTGAGATTACCCAACAACGTCCACATGGAATCAATCGCGTCACTAATCTCTCGCGGATTCTCCGATCTGATAAGCCTCTCGTTGTTCCACCAAAACCCTAACCCTAGATCCTTACGAGTCAAACAGATACCAACGTCCTCCCTCATCGCTTTGTCATCCTCGGGATTAGGAACAGGAACAGGACGTTGTCCCGAGAGAAAAGCAGAGACAACGCCATCGACGGAGGAGTGGCCGAAGGAGTAGAA
>NC_025702.1:8948623-8950821 GCF_000633955.1 Camelina sativa | reverse complement strand
AAGTCAACTTAAGAGAAAGAACAAAGAAACAATTTTGACACTACAAGCTAAGGAGAAATACAAAAGCAGGCAAATCTCAAATCCTCACAAGAACTATATGTGCAAGAAAGATTAATTCAACCAAGAAAACTCAGTAAAGAGTTATAGAGATAGTCACCAATTTGCTAACTTCAAAACCAAACTCAAAGGACAATGATTTGCAGTTCTATATGCAATTACCAGGAAATATATTCACTGTTTATGCTGGAAATTGTTAAATCCCAATTACCAAATTTGACAAAGATTTCAATTCCTGTATTTTTTTTAATAGATAAAATTTAGATTTTAGACCACACAGAGTGGTCGGAGAAGATATTTAGGGAAAACCCAAAACCAAAAATTCAACCTTGATCGACTCGAATTTCAAGAAAGCCAACTCAAGATTTGGGGATCTAAACCTCTATGCTCTCTATCCAAGACTCAGCAGAAGAATTTTTATTTGGTTTATGGCGGCACACGTAACGTAAGAGATATTTTAATAGCCTTTTTGTTTCTGTTAACTAAAAAGATCTTTTATTCTTACGGTTTTTGGGGTTACTCGATCTATCACTGAATGGAACAATTACAAACATATCTAAGAAACTAAAAAACAATAATAATCTGATGTGAGGGTTGAACCATTGTAGACCAAATATAGTCTAGTTATGGTTAAAGCCTTAATTTTGGGAAGAAAATGAATAGCTTTGCTAGACTGCAGGGATACTAAAGTTTTTTTTTTATCAAGACATAGGGAAACTCAAAAGTCAAAACAATATAGTAAAAATTCACTATACAACACAAGCAAATCAGGTTCATAACATAATGAACAATGGTAGCACAATCTTTCACTTATGGTTATGGTAGCATTATTGAGCTCAGATCAAGTCAATTTGGCCAGATTCGATTGCTCCTTTAACAATCTTGTAGCGTATGAAGTAGAGATCACCGCGCTCCATTTCCACAGTCTCAGGGCTCTCTCCTCTGCGAAAACCATAGTAAACTCACACTTAGATTAAATAAAGGTTGAGTATGTGTATGGAGGAATAAGGTTAAGGAGGGAAGAGAATTCTCTCACTCTTCATATAGATTGAGGGAGACAAAGTTGTTGCTTCTACAAACAACAAAGGTCTCCAAATGGGGCTGCGGCACTGTAAATTCACAATTATAGTCACCACAAACAGTCAAACACACACAACTCCTATAGCTACTGTGAAGGGATTGTTCAACTATAGTGACAATCTTAACTAACTGATATTATGGTTCAAAGTGATTAGGTTTAGGGAGGTACCCATATCATCCACTTCACTTATTGCGGATTGCTTGAGGACCGACTGATAATTCTGGGGTAATTTAAGCAGGACAGTCTCTTCGAAATGCTTTGCCAAATCATCAGCACACCTGTGAATGTGATCATTCAAATATATGTCTCACAACAACAACCATTAACGTAAATTGTAAAAACTAAAGTTTGAAGTCTGAATTAACCACTCAAACGGATACTCTTGAAAAAGTAACTAGGCTACGTGAGGTTTTCAATTTCCAGGCGAGTTCAGATCCTCCATGAACAAGAGTTATATTCATATGTGGGTTCATTCTAATCCCATTTCTAACTTGTAAAGTACCAGACATATCCCTCTACCACTATCTATATACCACACAGATTCCATACCAAACCTATAACATTTACTACCCCACAGAACAAAGGCAAAACAGCTTACAAGGAAAAAGACAAGCCAAGTAACATAAAAGATCAGACAAGTAAGAAGACAAACTTTGTAGCAAAGACTCTCTCCTGCTCAGAAAGCCGCCTTTCAGCTTCTTCTGATTTGAGGTTGTGGAACATAAACTTCTCAATCTGTAACAAACACTATCCATTAGAGATGATAACTAAACAAAGGTTTTCTACACAACATTTCCTTGAATTAAAACTCACAAAGCTAATCTGAAACTCCCAGTAGACAATGTGAGGGATATATAGAACACACCTTGAGGAGCCTAACCCTGAGATAAGATCTGAGTAGAAACTGGGTTCTGTCCAAATCCATCTGATAAAGAGACACCACCAAAGGGTCTTTACCATTTTCCACATAATCCTCAATTGTTTCTTCCTGTAGTCATTACAAACATTTCAAAACTCAAAATTTCCAAAATTGTAGATAAATTAAAAAAAAAAAAAAAAA
>NC_025702.1:8931652-8948057 GCF_000633955.1 Camelina sativa | reverse complement strand
AAAAAAAAAAAAAAAAAAACCCCAACACAAACAAAAATTAGGGATTTAGAGATATTTACCACTAATTCGATCTGTTCTTTGGCTCTTTCAACAAGAGCTCCTTCGTACTGAAGAATCTCCGGCGCCGCCTTCTCGTTACGCCACGCCCTCTTCAATAGCTCAACGTCCGATGTCGACATCATTGTTTCGTAATCCGCCGATGATCCCCCCACTTCCGAATTCGACGCCATTAAATCAATGCACTCAAGAATCTCTCTCTCTCTCTCTCTGCTTGAAGATTCAGATCAGATCAATTTGGTCGAGCGGGAACACGACTGTTGATTTGGCGCCAAAATGAAGGTCAAGGAAGAAGGGATTTAGTAGAAGCGCAAAATGTGTGCCTGTGTGGGCTTTTGAGTTTGGTGCTGAAGTGATGATTGTCATCATAATACGGGACAGTTTAGTTATTACGTAAACCGAATAAATAAACCGTAGAGAAAATTAAAATAATTTTGGTACGGTTTTGAATATCGGTCCAAATTCGGTTTTATAAATTCTTATACTGTATGTGTCCAGTTTTCTATTCAGGTATCTCATGTTCCTACAATCCTACATGATGACAGAGTCTAAAAGCCTTAGCTTTAGTGCATATACGAACTGATTGTTACACGAGAATGAGTCAAGAGACACATTCCTAGTGGTAATGCAACCATTGGTATACTACATTCCACTATTGCGGTTGAACCAGTAAATAGTTCCAGTTAAAGGAACATAAAAAAAATACTGATAGGACAAAGACAAAAGGCAAATGGACAGTGTTGAACGTCCATAAGCATGTCTTGCCTCTTGGAGTCTTAAACTTGTTAGTTAGGTAAGACAAGAGGTAAGAGCGCATAGATTCTTCACATCCTTAGTGAGTTGTGACGTATCACGTATGTTGTGATTCTCTATTGTATTTTTTTTTTTTTGTTAACTCAAAGAGTAAACCCCCAGACCTATAGAGGGGTCCGACACTAATCTTTTTGGGGAAGGGTATCCCACGGGTAGGGTCTCCCAGGTATATAAATGGACCGTAAGCAATGAGCCCATACCCATGTGGCCAAAGAGATAAAGCTAAGCAATTATGCGCTTGGAGAGAATCGATCCCTGGCCTAGACCAACATGGCGAATCTTCCACCAAAGCTAGAATCACTAGCCCACCACCTCGTGGTTAACGAGCTCTATTGTTTGCAAACCAGTTTTGAAGTTGTGATGCTCTTTAATTAGTGGTAATCGCACTAGTATAATTTTCTATGATAGAATTCACTCCCTTATTATTTCTCTGCTTCAGTGGGATTAGAATTCGTTTTTATTGTGTGTGTTATGAACCAACTATTTGCTCGAGAATTAAGAAACGATTGAAAGCTTAGCTCCCTCTTAACCCTAATTCTCTCTTAGAGATTAAGATTAATTATTGGGGCTTAGTTTCTCATTAATCAATAAAGACCATTATATAGGCCTTTACAACTTAATTAAAACCCTAGTTAAATATAGTAAATACTTTAACTTAGAATGAAAATTATGCAAACCAAATTCATAAACTAAAGCACCAAAACTAATTAGATAAAATGTCCTAACCAATGGCCTAATCAACCTAACCGTAGTCTTGTATCGGTGTGTGTGTTCGGATTAGGGTTTACTCCTTACTTGAGTACATCTTAAAAAAAACAGAGTATAAAAGAGGAGCTTTCTTGTAGACAAAATATAACCCTATAAAAATTTAATAAAACCCAACAAGAATGAAGAAAACTCAAAGCTATATTGATTTCTGATATATCATGGTTTTTGTGGTTTTTAACCATAATATAAGGAGTCTTTTTGAGTCTTTTGATTTGTTTTCTAGGATGTTTTTGAGTCTTTGCAGGTTTTCTAGAACTTTGGCACAGAAGGAGCAAAGTGGAGCAATTTGGATCATTTTGGAGCATAAATCTCGAAGAATCAATTTGGACTCGGATCAAAACAAGGGCATCGATCGACACCACTTAGGAGCATCGGTCGACACCCTCTTCAGCCGATGAAGAATCACAAATTTGGAAGTTTTACAAAGTTGCCCGAAGTTTTCCATATTTGCAACACAAGTCCCTGACGTGTTTTAGGACATATATATAGTGTTTTTGGGTTTTAGAAAACCCCAAAAGTTTTATTCTAGCAAGTTATTTTCTGCAACCTTTTTGAGAGAAGAGATATTGAGAGCTTTTGGGAGATAGATCTGAACTCCTTCGAGAGAAGAATTCCTAAACTCCTCTTTTTACTTTTAATATCTATTGCAAGTTATTCAGAATTATGTCTTGTTCTTCATTAAACATGTCTGAGTAGTTTGCTTGTTAGGTTTAGGGTTTTTCACAGAGATTTTATGATTTATTAGATCTGTTTATTTAGGATTCTTTATCTTTCTATATCTTCATCATAGGTTGTTCTTAATGTTAGATCTTTGATTAGTCATCTGAATTTAGATCTTAGGACTATTGATTGATATGAGAATATAATTGATTTTCCTGACAAAAACCTTTTGATGAGCAAAATTACTTTCTTCAAAAATATTTGATTTAGTGATTTTGTGAACAATCTAAACCTGTTTTTAAAAATTTTTAACCTAGAATTTTACAAAGAGATTTGGATTTTCTGGTTTTAAATTTAGATAATATTTGCAGTGAGAACTGATTTATTTTACAAAAGAGTTTAGAGTTCTAGATCTGATTTTTAATTGCTTGAATCCTAATTAATTTATTGATTTAATATTTTGTAATTTCCTGAGAAATTCCCTGGACCTAGCTTTTTGATCTTCTGAATTTACAACAGTTTTATTTAATATTTTGCTTTGCTTTTCTTTATTTAAATCAACTTGTTTAGCTTAATTATAAAACTTATTAATTTATTGTGTAGACTTGAGTCCTTGTGGAATTCGACCCCTAAGTATTACAATGAACTCTTAATGAGAGAGTAGCTCTAGGGTAAATTTGAGCACATCAAATTTTGGCACCGTTGCCGGGGACTCTTTGATCTACCATTAGATTTGAGTTTTTAATTTCGTCTAAATTTTTCTTTTTATTTTCTACTTACACATTTTTGTTTTTCCTCTCTTTGGTGTTTCAGGTTCATGCCTACTAGACCTCACACAAGGAGCAACAAGACTGATCCTACTGTGAATCTTTCAAACCAAGAGTTGGGAAAACTTGAGCGTGAGAACAGAAAAGCAGCCAAATCCTTGAAGATGGTTAACACAATCATTCTGGTTCGTGATGAGGATGGTGCTTTGAGAGATCAAGAGGGTCACTTGCGCAATGAGCAGGGCCAAAAGCTTGATGGAGAAGGCAATGTGATTGCTGAAGCTGTTGGCGACGAGCAGGCTGATGGTGTCGATCGACGCCAACTTGGCATCAATCGACACCCCCTTCCTGCAGACGGACGTGGAGCTGCAAACCACGTTAACAATCCGGTTCGAAGACAGGAGCACAACCGAGACTTGATCAGGACTATTGCAGACTTCAACAGAGCTGATTTGATGTATGAAAACCGCTCTGCAATTGTTCCTCCTCCATTCCAGAGGAATGATTTTGAGTTGAAACCTGCATATTTTCAACTAGTTGGGCAGAGACCTTTCTCTAACCTGCCCAATGAGAAGCCTTTGGACCACATTGAGCATTTTGAGGATCTTGTGACCAGTATCAAGGCTAATGGAGTGACTGAGGATTACATCTTCTGCAAGCTCTTCCCTTACTCACTTGCAGAAGAGGCATCTCAGTGGTTGAAGCAGTTACCAGCTGGATCATTGACAAATTGGCATGACGTCAAGGTGGTCTTCCTCAACTACTTTTATGATGATGCAATGTCAGATGAGCTGAGAGTCAAGCNCACAACCGAGACTTGATCAGGACTATTGCAGACTTCAACAGAGCTGATTTGATGTATGAAAACCGCTCTGCAATTGTTCCTCCTCCATTCCAGAGGAATGATTTTGAGTTGAAACCTGCATATTTTCAACTAGTTGGGCAGAGACCTTTCTCTAACCTGCCCAATGAGAAGCCTTTGGACCACATTGAGCATTTTGAGGATCTTGTGACCAGTATCAAGGCTAATGGAGTGACTGAGGATTACATCTTCTGCAAGCTCTTCCCTTACTCACTTGCAGAAGAGGCATCTCAGTGGTTGAAGCAGTTACCAGCTGGATCATTGACAAATTGGCATGACGTCAAGGTGGTCTTCCTCAACTACTTTTATGATGATGCAATGTCAGATGAGCTGAGAGTCAAGCTGTCCTCTTTCAAGCAAAGACCAGATGAAGCTTTCAAGGCAGCTTGGGTGAGATTCAAGGCTTATCAAAGGGACTGTCCACACCATGGAATTTCAAGAGTGAAACTGCTAAACATCTTTTTTAGAGGAATTGACTGGGAATATCAGCTAGCTTTGGATGCTGCAAGTCATGGGAACTTCAAGACAATATGCTGAAGCTTTGATTGAGAATTTGGCTTCCAGCAATAGCACAAAGAGAGCAGATAATGAAAGGAAGAGATTACATGGAGGATTTGATTCAAAACAGCTAGCTTTTGTTAATGCCAAACTGGATTTAGTTCACAATCTTCTAGTGGGTAAGAAGCCAGTTCAATTTGCTGCTGAGGTTGAGACATTTGAGCCTGAGCCAGAGAATACTGAGGAGAATGTCAACTATGTGTATGGAGCTGGGTATCAAGGACAAAGATTCGGTAATCAGCAAAGCAACAAGCCTTACAGTGGGAACTCTTTGGGCTACACTGCTAAGCCTGATTTTCAGAAGCAGCAACAAGGGAACAATTTCACAAGGACTTATGGGAACTCTTCCTATCAATCTCCACATCCACAAACTCCTTCTGAGAACAGCATGGAGGCCATGCTTGAGCAGCTTCTTCAGGGACAAGAGAATATGACAGTGACATTCAATAGGAAGATTGATAATGTCTACACAGAGCTTATTGGAAGGATTGATGCACTGAATGTACATGTTAAGCAATTGGAGAGTCAAGTGGCACAGACTGTTGGGTCTGTTAAAACACAAGAGGGTTTTCTTCCTGGAAGAGCTGAGTCAAACCCCAAGCATGCTTGCAATGCCATATCAGTGAGAGATGAAGATGCTGGTGCAATTATTTCTGCAGAACAGGGAGAAAAATCGATCAAATTCTCGGGTTCAGATGATGGTTTCGATCGACACCACCTGGGTGTTGGTCGACACCCCTCTCAGACAGAACCCAAAGTTGCTAAATCTCAGGTTCTAGCAGTTGAGAGGGTATACCAACCTAAGATTCCTTTTCCTAAGCCAAGAAAATCCAAGCAGGAGATGGAGGAAGCTAGATGCAAGGCAATATGGACAAGGTGATGATTGAGATGCATTTGATTGATGCAGTTAAGCTTTCACCACCTCTTAAGCGGTATGTGAAGAGTATGGTATCCAATGGTTTGAGCCTTGAGGATGGAGCACTACTTACAAAAGATGTCAGTGCAATTCTGTTGAACCAGCCTGTTCAAAGGAGAAAAGAGAGGAAGCAAGAAGTGGTAGTCTCTGAGAGAGTGAGTGCAGCAATTCAGTGTAGGACTGCTAAGAAGTTACCAGATCCTGGAAGCTTTGTACTTGATTGCTCAATCTCAACAGGAAGGTTTCCACACTCACTTTGTGATCTTGGTTCTAGTATTAATCTGATGCCACATTCTGTTGATGTGAGACTTGGGATGACAGATTTTAAGCCAACTCAGATATCTCTTATCTTAGCTGATCGATCCCGAAGATTTTCTGAAGGTGTTTTAGAAGATATTCCAATTAAGGTTGAAAACGTCATGATTCCCACTGACTTTGTGGTGCTGAAGTATGATAAAGAGCCTAGTGATCCTCTGATCTTAGGAAGATCTTTCTTGGCAACAGCTGGTGCAATCATAGATGTGCAGAAGGGACACATAACACTGAATGTGGAAGGTTTGAGTCTGAACTTTGAGATGCATAAGCTGAGGAGAGCTCCTACTATTGATGGACAAACTTTTTCTGTTGAAAAAGTTTCTGATATTCGAGCATCAAGCTCAATGTCGATCGACACCGCTGCAACATCGATCGACACCCCTCCACGATTGAGCCCACACTTGACCAGAACTGAAAGCTCGCAGGACATTCTCTGTGCTTCAAGTCAGAAACCTGTTCCATCACAGAAAAATCACCTCTCCACACTCCAGAACCCGCATGTAAGGCCAAGGTACACATCTTCTGCACCTAAACCCCCTCCTATCATCAATAAGACTTTAAAAGGTACAAAAACTGTTTTGCAGTTAACCAAGCCACAAGATTATCGTAGAGCGCTTGTTTCTTCTGTTGATGATTTTGCAGGACATAAAAGAGGCAAACCCATCCCAAAATCCCGCCCTGGTCCTGTTCCTCATATCCTTGGTAGACCTCACTCTTCTACTGTTTATACACCACCTTGGATGAAGAGGACATTCTCTCGGAAGCATGGATTTTCATGTTCTGATCCACCCGATGAATGAGCTTCAACGCAGTCCAGCTAATGACTGAAAACAAGCGCTTAGTGGGAGAGGCAACCCACTTCTAGGTTTCTCTTTTCCTTTTGAGTCATTTTTCTTTTTGCATTGAGTCAGTTTTTGTTTGAAATTTGTTTGAAATCATGAACTATCTATCTATCATGTTGCTTTTAACTTGTGTTTGAGTGTTTCTTAACAGAATCATCATCTAAGGATTGATCCATCAACACAACACTGCAACTAAGGAGTTTCGGCCAAATTCACTGTTCGCCAAGGGTATCGATCGACACCACTCTGGCATCGGTCGACACCAGCTGGTAACCCGAAAACAGTTCATCTTTTCCTTACAATTTTCAATACGTTTTTGTTTCTTTAGCTTTCCTCTTACTTGAAAACACTGGGGACAGTGTCGTTTAAGTCTGGGGGAGGTTAGTACTAACTACTAACATAGTTTTTGTTTTTAGTGTGTCAAAACCGATTTTTGTTTTTATTGAGTCAAATTTTTCAAAATTGTGTTGGGAACTATGATTTTTCTTTTTAGGTGTATTGCCTTGGTTGATTAATGCTGCAGATTGAATCCACTATTTCGACTAATGAAAAATCCAATGGCTGACAAGTAAACCAGAGACATCCAAATTTCCAACAGAATCCATAAAAGTCTGAGGTAACTTCTGCACTTTTCTTTTATCTCATCAAGGAGATTAATGTTCATAGAGCTTGACTCCTTGTTCATACCTGACAAGTAAGATTTCAAAAGAAAATGGTACTCCTCTCCCTTATTCAAGTTAAAAAAAAATAAAAGATTATTCCTGAGAGCTTTGTTTAGAAAAAAAAAAAGAGAATAAAAGATGAGATGATTTTGATCGGTTTAGAGAGGGAGGTAAATTACCAGTGACCTCATTATTCTACTCTTGAGTCAAATGATCACACAAAGCTTAGAAGCAAGGGGTAGGTAAATTACCGATGACCCCATTATTCGCCTACAACTTTGAGAAAAAGAATAGTAAAAAAAAAAAACAAAAAAAAAACAGCAAAGCAAAGCTCAAAGGAGGATAAGCATAGAATAAGTCTGGGGGAGAGAAAGAGTACCACATGTTGTACAAGTTATATCTTGCTTGTTATGGTATAGTACGGGAATGAGTCTAGAAGGTTCTTGACATTGATCAAATTGATGAGACCCACTGATGAAGGCTTAATGGAGGAAGTAGTGGAATTTGGTTTGAATTTGGGATGCTACGAATGTCAACGGAGAAGTACATGGTGGTTCGATTTGGATTTGTCCACTAAGCATATGGATTATGGTTTGAATGATCATGACATTACTTTAGAAAGAAAATGAGTTTCTTTGTTTTCAAACCTCTTTCACATGTCTAAGTTTCTGTTTTGCTTGAGGGCAAGCAAATGCTAAGTCTGGGGGAGTTGATATATCATGGTTTTTGTGGTTTTTAACCATGATATAAGGAGTCTTTTTGAGTCTTTTGATTTGTTTTCTAGGATGTTTTTGAGTCTTTGCAGGTTTTCTAGGACTTTGGCACAGAAGGAGCAAAGTGGAGCAATTTGGATCATTTTGGAGCATAAATCTCGAAGAATCAATTTGGACTCGGATCAAAACAAGGGCATCGATCGACACCACTTAGGAGCATCGGTCGACACCCTCTTCAGCCGATGAAGAATCACAAATTTGGAAGTTTTACAAAGTTGCCCGAAGTTTTTCATATTTGCAACACAAGTCCCTGACGTGTTTTAGGACATATATATAGTGTTTTTGGGTTTTAGAAAACCCCAAAAGTTTTATTCTAGCAAGTTATTTTCTGCAACCTTTTTGAGAGAAGAGATATTGAGAGCTTTTGGGAGATAGATCTGAACTCCTTCGAGAGAAGAATTCCTAAACTCCTCTTTTTACTTTTAATATCTATTGCAAGTTATTCAGAATTATGTCTTGTTCTTCATTAAACATGTCTGAGTAGTTTGCTTGTTAGGTTTAGGGTTTTTCACAGAGATTTTATGATTTATTAGATCTGTTTATTTAGGATTCTTTATCTTTCTATATCTTCATCATAGGTTGTTCTTAATGTTAGATCTTTGATTAGTCATCTGAATTTAGATCTTAGGACTATTGATTGATATGAGAATATAATTGATTTTCCTGACAAAAACCTTTTGATGAGCAAAATTACTTTCTTCAAAAATATTTGATTTAGTGATTTTGTGAACAATCTAAACCTGTTTTTAAAAATTTTTAACCTAGAATTTTACAAAGAGATTTGGATTTTCTGGTTTTAAATTTAGATAATATTTGCAGTGAGAACTGATTTATTTTACAAAAGAGTTTAGAGTTCTAGATCTGATTTTTAATTGTTTGAATCCTAATTAATTTATTGATTTAATATTTTGTAATTTCCTGAGAAATTCTCTGGACCTAGCTTTTTGATCTTTTGAATTTATAACAGTTTTTGTTAATATTTTGCCTTGCTTTTCTTTATTTAAATCAACTTGTTTAGCTTAATTATAAAACTTATTAATTTAATGTGTAGATTTGAGTCCTTGTGGAATTCGACCCCTAAGTATTACAGTGACCTCTTAATTTGAGAGAGTAGCTCTAGGGTAAATTTGAGCACATCAATTTCACAATTAAGATGGAGAGAAAACACAGTACACTGTAACTGGAGACAAGACACAAGCAACACAAACAAAAGTATTTTTCATAGGCAAAGCATGGTTAAACAGTTTACAGGTTGTGCATTATGTTTGGAAGTGAAAGCGACGTCAGCTGTAGACATTTTCCAAAACCTATATATTCAGCAAAAAAAAACGAACGACATTACCCGCTAGCTAGTCTAATGAGACATTCATCACGCAGTAGTAAAAACGAATAGAGTTTGGGATCAGAGGATTTATCAAAGTAACAGTGTCACAAAATAAGCTTAACCATTTACAAGCAAGCGAGTGCAGATGCTTTGTAGGCAAAGACATGATAATTGCATTACGCTTAAAAGTCCTTCATAATTGCATTACGCTTAAAACTCCGTCACTGTTACAAATGTGGTTGCAAGGTAACTAAAATGTTTATCAACACTTTTCATATATTTATTTTAAACAAGAATATTTTTAGAAACTATACTATGACCAAGAATTGAGTTTTTTTATTTATTGAACCCTATAATTTATCGAATATAAAAATTATTTACACATATGTTTTCAAATATACCCAATTTCTGATTTTGTTAAGACTTTTTCTAACCTTCCAAGACATATATGTCAATTTCTATATATATTTTAGAACTTTAAATTATTTTTCATTTATTACTAAATTGAAAGTTTAAAGATACAAAAAAACAACTAATAATGATAAATAAACAAAAAAAAACATTCATTAAGCAGTTGAAAAAAAAAGTTAGGGATCAGAGGGTTTATCAAAGTAACAGTGACAAAATAAGCTTATATATCATCTACAAGCAAGTGAAGTGAGTGAAGAAGATGTTTTTAAGCAAAGACAGCGCGCGATGATAGTTGGATTACGCTAAAAACGCAAAACATTCCTTCATAAGTGGCATACTAAGAAAAAGAAAGCCATATATATAAGGGTAAATTATATGCAGTAGCCACAAGGTGAGTTTTTAATTCAATTTAGGTCAAAGTGAAAAGTATTTTTCATGTGTTAGCCATCTCTATAATTTTGGACAACTAAATCCTTGAATCAAACAAACCAAATGAAGTCTTTAGTTAAGTTAGAATTGTTCCCCTTATGACTAAAATGGTGCTAGTTAGTTTTCTGGCCAACTATAGCGTAACAAGGGAATCAAAGAATAAAAAATTATGAAATATTAAGTTTATTATTATTTATCACTATCTTTTATTTTTGCAGTATTTTCTTTTTCTTTGTTATAACTATTTTTTATTTTCGTACTATTAATTATAATTTATTTTTCTCTATCTTTTAGACCCATTTTCATATATTTTTTTAATTTGAATCGTGTCGTTAAAGATAATTGGAGATTAACACTGACATGTACATATGTGTACGTACATGGTAATAAATTATATACTTTTGTGTACGTATATATTAAAATTTACATGGTAAACATTCAAATCATGTATGAACGATCTTTGTATACATCAAATGTTGAGTTAATATATACATCAGATATTGAGTTATTTATAATCTATGTAATCGGAAACAATGCTATATATAATACGAGAAATTTTAAGAAAAAAAAGTGAACGTACATGAGTTCAATGTATATTGAGATTGTGTACGTACACGAGTTTAATGTATATTGAGATTGTGTATGTACACAGGTTCAATGTATATTGAGATCTTGTACATGAGACGGAAGTAAAATTAGTATGACATGAAAGACATTGTATGTTTGAAGGGGTTATATACGCTTAAGTTAATATGTACCTATATGGTTTTCTAGGGTTTAATTGTTAGGGGTTGTGTACGTTTAAGTTAAGATGATCTTTTACATATACGGGTTGTTTAGAGAGTATGTAAGTTTAAGTCAATATGACTATGTACGTACATGGCTTAAGGTAATTTTTAGGTTTCGTTTAGGGGTTGCGTATATTTAAACCAATATCATGTACGTAAATGATTTATGGTTTAAGTTTTAGGGATTTTGTACATTGAAATCAATATGATTGTGTACGTATACAATTTAGGGTTTAATTTCCAGCATTTGTCAAACTTGTATATGATATCATGTACTTTTGTGAGGTTTAAAGCTTTTTTCTCTTCATTTGTTATTTAATAAGCATGTCTAATCATATTTGCATTTCATTTGTCATTTTAGGTGCTTTGCATGGAGTTTTAGAGTTTAGAATGAGTTTAAAAATAGTGCTAAAGAAGTTGGGAGTTTAAAAACAAAACAAAAAAAATATATTACAAATGACCAACCAATTACTATTATTATATGTATACCATAATAGTATTGCCATATACACATATACAGTAAGTGAAACAATGAGAAATTATGATATATACACGAGTGATTGTTTACGTGAGGGACTCGACATCACGTTCTCTCTCATTTCAAAGTTACAAATAGTAACTATTTTATTTTAATATTTTCTTTATAAACGAACTAGAAAATTAATTAAGTTATCTCTTATTTTATACTTTATGTACTTTATTCTCGTGTTATCGTATACAACTCTTGTAAAACTAAAACATATGTATTATGTACATACTTACTACAATATAAGTTTTGTGTTGGCTGTGAACATGTATATTTGGATATATACTCCATAATAGTACATAATCTAATAGACGTACACATAATCAATATTACGTACACCATAAAATGCGTACACGTACACAAAATAAATTTAATGAAGGATATTTTTGTAATTTTGCAATCATCTGCAATCTGACTACCCTGCAACCCTAAAAAATTTTCAGCCACCATTCACAGTTTTTTCATAATCTTTTGTGTTTGTACGTTTTTAATTTTTTTTACACATAAATCTTGCAAATCTAGCATATATAATTATGTTTTAAATTCAAAAAACTTAAGTTTATTTTGTAGTTATTGAAGAAGAACAATGACTTTTTCACCACAAACCATCTTCACTTCTTCGTTTCTTCTCTCTTCATTTTCTTTATCTTTAGTTATTTATATATTATTGAAATTAATTAATTTAATCAAAGAACTGTTACATTTGATGGGAGTAAACCAAACCAAAATAGTTTGGTTAGAGGGCATTGTTGTCTAAAATAACATTGTGGCTATTCTCTGAAAGATGTAATTGACTTTATCAAGTCATGAAAGAAAAACAAAAATTGGTGTGTTTTGTGAAAATTATTTTATATATAATAACCAGGTTCATTACGTTCTAACCTGTCAAACAGTAGCTGAGATAGCACGCATGAATCTATAAAACTTAGGGACTGTAAGAACCGCGTCGAACCATTCGACCTTCCCCCAAATCTCATCACTGTTGCGCTTTTCTAGAGAAATCTCTGCACACCAAATCATCTTCTCCTTATACTGACTTGCACGCACATACTTGTCCCACAAAACAACAAGCTTACCACCACAATGCACTAGGTTAACAGTACTATAATAAGCAATATTAGGCAAACCTTCAAGACCCTTCAAATTATTCAAGCATCTTAGCTTAGAGTCATACCATAGGACTCGACCTGGACGATAACAATAACAATACGTTATGTTATCAATCACGCAATGAGAGTGCTGAAACCATCCTGTTTGAAAATTCGGATGCTCTTTTGTAATCGCTATCCATTTATCTTCTTTTGGCTTGTAAGCCACAACCTTATCCCCAAACAGGTAGATATCTCCTTCAAACACTAAGCTCTGGTTCATATGACTACATCTCTTATCTAGAGGGCTTGAGATAGGCTCCCAAGTTTGAGTATTTGGATCGAAAACCTCCATCCAATTTGAAGAAGTGAAGTCATGCAAGCCTCCTACTACATAGATTTTTCCATCAACGACATGAACAGCTTGGTAATCCCGGTCCTTCCGCATGCTTGGAGCCTTGTGCCATGTATGAGATATGCAGTCCAGGATTGAGACGCTACAGGATGCATTCTCAATGGTTCCCAATGGCATAGATATTAGAACCAACAGCCACCACATCCTTATAGTCCATAGGAGGAACTGGGGCCGGAACCAAAACATGTGCAGTTGACTTCTTATTCTTCTTCTTGGGGATGTTGGTTAGGGTTTGATTAGGTTTTTGGCAGAGAGTGAACAAACGTGGTATAGGGTCAGAAGGGAACTTTAAGCACACGTAGAGACAACTCTCCATGTGGTTTAACAAAGACCGAGTCTTGTAAAGCTCCGGTGAAGCAACGAGGCTTCGACAGCTCTTGGAGACTATGGAGAGAGTCGGGTAGTACAATCTAGAGACGCGTGCGAAGCAAGTCAAGAGCAAATCATATGGAAGTGATTCCGGAGACTGCTTCTTCGTCTTCTTCTTTACGGACGTCATCGAGATAAAATCGTCGTTGACCTAACCTTTCGTTTTTTCGATGTCGTCGTCTCCATGTTTTAGAGTTCTTAATAGAAGTAGTGGATCAGAATCCTTTTGTTGAATCGTAATGGGCCTCAAAATAATAAATAATTTTGAGACATGCTTTTTTTAAAAAATTGAAAAAATGGAAATATAAGAACAATTTGGTGGTTAGTTTATTTGTTAATGAAGGCTAATTTTGTAAGTCTATTTCTTTTTGCTAGTTTGTGTTTAGATTGTAGCTTTACCACTGAGTCACTGACTGATTCAGTTTTGATTTGTGGACAAGGTCTGATGATACATAACACGCGAAATATTATATGTTTCGGTGAGGAAAGAGATTGGCGGTAGAAATCCTATGAGAACGAGTGGTAAAGTTCTGGAATTGTTGCTGGTTGAAACGTGAGGAATAGGAGAAAAATAATATGAGAGATGAAGGATAATCAGGGTGTAAGAAGAATAAGTGTGAAGAGTAATGGTGAACACGAGAGTTTAAGAGAATGAGTGTGAAGAGTAAAGTATGTATAAGAATTGCGAGTTTGGAGAGAGAATGTGAGAAAGAGATGATCATTTCTTACTTGATTTGTAACCAATTAAGATACAAACTATAGAAAGACATACAACATGAATATCCTATACAAGATCATTTGCACATTTGACCATGTTGAAAGTGACATGTCATAAGAGGGTTTAAACCCTTAAGGCCACATGTGCGATCTTTCTTTGTCTTGAGCTCCCCCACTTGCATTTGCGCCTAATGGTCATATGAGAAGAATCTAAACTCTCCAAACCCTCCAATGACTTCATCCGATCTTATAGGGGGAGAGAGATTGGTTGTACAATTTTGGTGAAAAGAGCACCATAATTTCGGTGGAGGAAGAGATTAGTGGTAGAGATCTGGTGAGAAGGGAGGGGCATAATTCTTCTGGAGTTGCTGCAGGTTGAAGCGGTAGGGAATAAGAACAAAAGAAACGAGAGATGAAGAATAAAAGAAAGAGAAATACTTGACTTACTTCAGTAATCGCATCTACCTCTCTAACAAAACATTGTAGCTCATAGTTAGTTTGTTAAATCATTTTGGTTTCGTAGTTACTTTGTGCATATAGTCTTTTTTTTTTCTGCAATTAACTTCATGTCCATAACACAAAACTAAATAAAGTCACATGGTTTTCTTCTTAGATTAATAAGTATATGTTTCTTTTCGTTACAAAGTTTTATGTATACATGTATTACATGAATAAAATTGTTAACATTAAAGTTTTATTGTACTAAAAAGTATATATATGGTCCAACGGCGCAAGCATGAATTTTTTCAAGGAAAAAAAATCGTGATTCTCGGAATTCTTAGTGCTAGTTAAGAGAAGCCCGTCAACTGTCAGCTCTGGCTTAAAGGAAAATACTGGTTTTCGAGTCTAAAACATCTTGCATAACAAAACAAAAAATTGTTTTTATGTTTTCTGAGAACTTTTGGTTATATATATTTCCAACTGTCAGAACAATATCAAATGATTATGACTGCAAAGATATAAAGCTACTAAGCCAGTAATTTGAGGATATCGAATTCGAGTTTGTCAACCGTGAAGTAAACATAGTGGCAGATTGAATTGCAAATTAAGAAATCTTTTCTTTTGAATTATCATACCAAACTGTATTTTATTGTTCCAAATTGAGTGAAAAATCTAGTGGATCTAAGATATGTAATAGAAGTTTGGTTAATGAAGAGTGGAAGTTGAGCAAAAAAAGAAAATGGTGAGAAGACACCATATATAATTGGATTCGAACGTTTTACTAGTTAGCCCAAGGATGTACAATAGACAAACAAATGAATTTTTCATAGACAAATTAAGTATGCTTAAACGTACAAATTAAGTATGCTTAAACGTACAAGTTAGTGCTCGCGAGCTAGTCTAATGAAACATTCATTAAGCAGTAGAAAAAGAGTTAGGGTTCAGAGTGTCTTATCAAAGTAACAGTCACAAAATAAGCTTACATAGTATCTACAACCAAGTGAAGTGAGTGGAGATGTTTTTAAGCAAAAGACGCGATGATTGCATTACACTAAAAAACACAAAACATTCCTTCATAACTTAACATACTAAAAAAAAGAAAGGAAAAAAGCTACATAACCAGATTCATTACGTAGTGATGGTGCCTTGAATGGTTGGTTGGTATGCTCCAGACCGGACCAGTCCGCTATATCTCTACCATTCACACAATTGTTTGATAAACTCCGTACCAATGTCGGACCAAGTGCAGACCAATAAAATACATGTTAGTATGGAGTGAACAGTAAATCCATACTGAAATATAACTACCTATTCGCATTTTTCTGGTCTGCTTTAAAAATGCTCCATACTTGGATATGGAGCTGAGCATACCAAATTACTAGTACGCGCATTGTTTAGTATGGAGTTTATAACCAACCATTCAATTATTACTATCTTGTTTTCTCCAAACCCGAATATCAAGACATCTTTTCTGAACCTTTTTTTTTGTTGTGTAGGTAAGACCAAAAACAAAAAACAAAAAATGTCCTTTGTGAAATTTAACATCCGATTGTCTTGGCAGCAGAGCCATATTATAACACAACTGGAAGAGTATTTCTTATACCAACCACAAAAGAGAAGATTAAATGTCATATGTTCATTTTCCTTTATTATGTGCAAAAAAAAAAAAAACATTTGGCATTTAATCATCTCTTTGGGCATTCAATCTGACCCTATCGTATCGTAAAAAAAAAATCGAACCCTATGTTCCGGCTTATGATCTCTGGTAATCTCAAATATTTCCCAAAACCCTCCTATTCTTGGTATGCAATTCCCATGGCTTTTGTTTGACGACATTATATACTGTATGTTTCCTTGATTTTAAAGCAATTTCACATGACTTTTTTTTTTTTTTTTTTTTTTTT
>NC_025702.1:8893237-8931645 GCF_000633955.1 Camelina sativa | reverse complement strand
TGAATAAATATTTTGTTTTGGTAAATGATAGTTTGAATGAACACTCCTGCTCTAAAATATATATCTCATGTGAAAATCATGTGAAATATATATAATTAACTCATGTCAAATATATACAATACAATATTGTGAACTTGCATAAACATTTAGGATACATACAATATAGGGAAACAAACCATATATTATACTAGTTACAGTGATAATACTTCCATCTCCATCTCCACTGGTGGTATTAGATGGAAATGACAAAGTTGCTTAGTAATAAAAAGAAATAACGATCGATATTTACAGAAGGAGTTTTAGAACTTTAAGGACCCTGTGTTTGACAAAGTTCCGATTTGATTTCTTCCCTCGACACTCGCCAAATAGAGAGAGAGAAACGAAGAGAGAGAAGTCGGGAAAAGAGGAAGAGAGTAGCAGAAAAAATAAATAAATAAATAAAATTATTTTTTCTGCTACTCTCTTCCTCTTTTCCCGACTTCTCTCTCTTCGTTTCTCTCTCTCTATTTGGCGAGTGTCGAGGGAAGAAATCAAATCGGAACACTCCACCGGCAACATCGATTCATCAAATCCGTTTGTTGATCAAAGCCATCGTTATCATTATCTCCATGGTTTAGAGTTGATCAAATCCGGTTATCATCAAATCCGTCTATTGATCAATCCTTCGTTATCATCGAATTCGTGGTTAAATGATGCTTCAATCTTTGTGAAAAGAGAACTTAATTCATCATGCTTCAATCTTTGTGAAAAGAGAACCTAATTCATGATGCTTCAATCTTTCAGAGGAAGGTCCGTCGTGTTAATGTAAAACCTCAAGTCCAACAACAAGGCAAGTCCCAAGCCCCATATCAAGGTCAACATCGAAGTCACAACTAGCCAATGTGCACAGTCCTTCACTGCAACCATCCCTGCAACCGAAGAAGACAAAAACACAGGTTACACAAAAGGAACAGTAGACCAAACCTGATGACTCTCTGAACATTGTACTATCAAACCGTTTTAATCCCATCCTATCAGAAGAGAGTAGTTAGATGATTGACAAATGTAAAAAGATCCTACATTGTATCAAGGATCTAGAATGTTCCTAAGTAGTATAAGTATCAACACAATGTATCATATGAAGTTAAGCTTGAGATATCAATAAAAGTCTACTTAGCTCAAATTCCTCTTTTATTCACATGGTATCAGAGCTTTTTAAACCTTAACAGGTGCTGTCATGGCAGAAGGTTCTGGTTCCTATCCGTTTCCGTCCACTCTTCATGTTGCTAGTTCCGTTACCATCAAACTGAGTGATAGTAACTATCTCCTCTGGAAAACCCAGTTCGAGTCGCTGCTTCGGTGTCAAAAGCTTCTTGGTTTTGTCCATGGGTCAGTCCCGAAACCCCCACCGGTTATAGTCACTAACACTAACAATCATGCTGTCGAAGCTCCAAATCCGGCGTATGAAGACTGGATCTGCATGGACGAGCTCATCAAGTCTTGGATTTTTGGTACACTCACTGAAGAGGTGCTCGGTCTCTTTCACGCCTTACCCACCTCTCAAGATGTCTGGTTGTCCCTTGCTGGCAATTTTAACAAGAGTTCTGTTGCACGGGAATTTGATCTCCGCCATCGCCTTCAACTCCTGAACATCAAAGGTATAACCTTTACTGATTACTGTCATGAGTTCCAGGCTGTATGTGATAATTTGAGTTCCATTGGAAACCGGTCGATGAAAACATGAAGATTTTTACTTTGCTTAATGGGCTGGGCCATGAATACGACCCAATAACGATGGTTCTTCAAAGCTCGATGTCTTTTACTCCAGCCCCAACTTTTAACGATGTCGTTTTGGAGATTTCTGACTACGATTCGAAGCTCCGGTCGTATGAGACTCCCTCTAATGTCTCACCTCATCTTGCTTTTCATACTCACCGAGGGGGATACTCTAGGTCAGGACGGCGGAGTCGTGGTAACAATCGAGGTCACGGTGGCTACTCCACTCGTGGCTGCGGCTTCTCCTAACAAGTAAGCTCCTCTAGCTGGAATCAATCTGGTAATTCTTCTTCTCGTCCTGTAAGTCAAATTTGTGGTCGTACTGGTCATGTTACCCTCAAATGTTGGAATCGCTTTGATAATTCCTATCAAAGTGATGATGTTCCCCAAGCTCTTGCCGTCCTTAGCTTGTCTAATCCTAGTGGTAAGGAATGGGTTATTGATTCTGGAGCCACGACTCACATTACTTCTACTGCTGAGTCCCTTCAGACTATGACGCCGTACAACGACTCTGAGAATGTAATGGTGGCCGATGGCACTTTTCAACCCATTACTCATGTTGGTTCCACTATGCTCACAACCCAACAGGTAGTATCCCTCTATATGATGTTCTTGTCTTTCCAACCACAGAGAAATCACTTTTGTCGGTCTCCAAGTTGTGTGATGACTATCCCTGTGGAGTCTTTTTTTTATTCTAATTATGTATATGTTATTGATTTACCAACTCAGAGGGTTGTGGCCAAAGGACCACATCGTGAAGGGCTTTATGTGTTGAAGAATGAGGAATTGGGAGCTTTCTACTCTCATCGTCAGGTTGTAGCCAGTGTTATGGTGTGGCATCAACGTTTGGGACATGCGAACTTCAAGATTCTTTAACTCTTACAATCTAGCAAGGCCATTACCGTTAATAAGAGCAGCACCACTTTCGTTTGTGAACCTTGCCAAATGGGAAAGAGCACTAAGCTTCCTTTTTATTCTTCTAGTTCTTATGTTAAGGAAACACTTGATCGATTACACTGTGATCTATGGGGTCCATCACCTATTGTATCTGTTCAAGGTTTCAAATATTATGCAGTTATTTTGGATGAATACTCTCGCTACTCCTGGATATTCCCTCTCAAGTCTAAATCCGATTTCTGTGATGTGTTTATGGTTTTTCAAAAACAAATTGAGAATCGGTTGGGTAAGAAGATTAAGGTTTTCAAAGTGATGGTGGTGGTGAGTTTACTAGTACTCGATTCAGAACACATCCACAAAGCCATGGGATTCAACATTTGCTCTCGTGTCCATCAACCCCAAAGCAAAATGGGATGGCTGAACTTAAACATAGACTTCTCACCGAGCTTGACTTGTCTATGCTATTTCAAAGTAAAACCCCATTAAAGTTTTGGGTCGAAGCCTTCTACTCTGCCCTGACATCTTTTGTAAGCAGTGTTCCTTCCTCAGGGCTCAAACCATTGGATACCATTCTGTTCACATATCGCTTAAGTGGTGGTGAAAGTTTTACTGCATCAATCAAAGGCATCTCAATCATCACCTTGTCCATCATTGCCTTGTATCTAGCTTCCTCAAGCTCATGCTTGGACCTTCTTGGCTTAGGAAAAGGGACCTTAGGCTTGTACACCCTCTCAACAGCTGTCGGAACCTCAGATTTTGCAGTTTCTGGTTCTGTCTGAGAGGGGTGTCGACCGACACCATTGTCTGAAGTCGAATTCTCCATCTCAGGTTTGGCCGATTGCCCTCCTTCTTCTGCAGTTTAAATTTCTCCATCTTCTTCATCCCTCACTAATATGGCATTGCAAGCATGCTCGGGGTTTGACTCAGTTCTCCCAGGGAGAAATCCCTCTTGCCTCTTGACGGATCCAGCTGTTTGAATAACTTGATTCTCTAGCTTCTTGACATGAATGTTTAATGCATCTATCTTCCCATTCAGCTCAGTGTAGACATTGTCGATCTTTCCATTGAATGTCACTGTCATATTCTCCTGTCCCTGAAGAAGCTGATCAAGCATGACCTCTATTCTACTCTCAGAAGAAGTCTTAGGAAGAGGAGACTAATAAGATGAGTTCCCATAGGTTCTTGTATAGCCATTTTTCTGTTGCTGCTTCTGGTAATATGGGTTAGGAGTGTATCCTGAAAAGTTCCCATTGTAAGGCTTGTTGCTTTGCTGATTACCGAATCTCTAACCCTGATTCCCATATACAAAGTTGACATCTGCTTCTTCATTCCCAGACTCAGGTTGTGGCTCAAATGATTCAACTTCAGCAGCAAAGTGAACTGATTTCTTACCAACCATGAGATTGTGAACTGAATCAAGCTTAGCATTAACAAAAGCTAGCTGGTTTGAATCAAATCCTCCATGTAATCTCTTCCTTTCAGTATATGCTCTCTTAGTGCTATTGCTGGAAGTCAAATTCTCAATCAAAGCTTCTGCATCTTCTGGAAATCTTGTCTTGAAGTTCCCATGGCTTGCAACATCCAAAGCTAGCTGATATTCCCAGTCAATCCCTCTGAAAAAGATACTTAGCCGTTGCACCCTTGAAAAACCATGGTGTGGACAGTCCCTCTGATAGGCCTTGAATCTCACCCAAGCTGCCTTGAAAGCTTCATCTTGTCTTTGCTTGAAAGAGGACAGCTTCACTCTCAACTCATCAGACATAGCATCATCATCAAAATAATTAAGGAAAGCCACCTTAATTTGTTGCCAAGATGTCAAAGATCCAGTTGGCAACTATTTCAACCATTGAGATGCTTCTCCTGCAAGTGAGTATGGGAAGAGCTTGCAGTAGATATAGTCTTCAGTCACACCATTGGCTTTGATGCTAGTCATCAGGTCTTCAAAGTGCTCAATATCGTCCAAAGGCTTCTCATTGGGCAGGTTTGAGAAAGGTCTCTGCCCAACAAGCTGGAAGTAAGCAGGCTTTAGCTCAAAGTCATTCCTTTGGAATGGAGGAGGAACAATTGCAGATCAGTTCTGATAAACCAGGTCAGCTCTGTTGAAGTCTGCAATGGTCCTGATCAAGTCCCGGTTCTGTTCTTGTCTTCGAACTGGGTTCTGGAGATGGTTGGCAGCTCCACATTTGTCTGCTGGAGGTGGGTGTCGATCGATGCCATGTTGGCGTCGGTCGGCACCATCGGCCTGTTCGTCAACAACAAGAACTTGCTCGCCAGCAGCCTGCTCATTGGCAACAACAGCTTCAGTAATAACATTCCCTTCTGCATCAAGCTTTTGGCCCTGCTCATTGCGCAAGTGGCCCTCTTGATCCCTCAAAGCACCATCCTCAGCACGAACCAGAATGATTGTGTTAACCATCTTCAAGGATTTGGCTGCTTTTCTGTTCTCACGCTCAAGTTTTCCCAATTCTTGGTTTGAAAGATTCACAGTAGGATCAGTCTTGTTGCTCCTTGTGTGAGGCTTCGGAAGCATACACCTGAAACACCAAAGAGAAGAAAAACAAAAACGTGTAAGTAGAAAATAAAAAGAAAAATTTAGACGAAATACAAAACTCAAATCTAATGGTAGATCAAAGAGTCCCCGGCAACGGCGCCAAAATTTGATATGCTCAAATTAACCCTAGAGCTACTCTCTCAAACAAGAGATCAATGTAGTACTTAGGGGTCAAATCCACAGAGACTCGGGATCAAACACAATAAATTATAGAGTTTTTGATATTATGCTAAACAGATTAAATTGTATTAAAAACAAAAGAAGACAATGCAAAAGATTAAATCAAATGGTTGTGAATTCAGAAAATCAAAAGGTTAGGCTTAGGGAATTTCTCAGGTAATTATGAAGTATTAAATCAGTAGATTAATTTGGGTTAATGCAATAAAAATCAGATCTAGAACTTTTTGGTAAAATAATTCAGTTCTCACTACAATTATTATCTAAATTTAAAACCAGAAAATCCAAATCTCTTTGTAAAATTCTAAGTTAAAAATGAGCTTTAAAAACAAGTTTAGATAAGTTCACAAAATCACTAATTCAAATCTCTTTGTAAAAAGTAATTTTGTTCATCAATGGTTTTAATCAGGAAAACAATTATATTCTCATATCAATTAATTTCCCTAAGATAATAATTCTAGGTGATCAATCAAGAACTATTGTGAAGAACAACCAAAGATGAAGATCATAAAAGATTAAGAACCCTAAAAATCACAGATCTAATAAATCATAAAAACCCTGTGAAAAACCCTAAACCTAACAAGCAAGTTAGTCAGACATGTTTAATGAAGAACAAATCATTCTGAATAACATGAAATAGATATTAAAAGTAAAAAGAGAGAGTTTAGAAATCTTCTCTCTACAAAGAATTCAGATCCTTCTCTCCCAAAAGCTCTCAATATCCCTCTTTCAAAAAGCTGCTAGAAAATAACTTCAGGGTTTTCTAAAACCCAAAAACACTATTTATATGTCCTAAAACACGTCAGAGACTTGTGTTGCAATTTAGGAAAACTTTGGGTAAAATTGTAAAACTTCCAATTTCTTCTTTCTCTCGTCGGATAAACATAGGTGTCGACCGATGCTCCTTCGGTGCCGGTCGATGCTGCTACTCTGATCCGAGTCCAAGTTCTTTTCCTTCTGTAAAATGCTCCAAAGTCATCCAAATAGCTCCACTTTGCTCATTTCGTGCCAAATTCCTAAATAACCTGTAAAGACTCAAAAACAATCCTAGAAACAAATGAAAAGACTCAAAAAGCACACTTATATCATGGTTAAAAACCGTAAAAACCATGATATATCAACTCCCCAGACTTAGCCTTTGCTTGCCCTCAAGCTCATGGGTGTTCATAGTTCCAAGCTTAACAGCTACTCACATGGTTAAGCTTGAGGGAGAGTATTAAGATGAACACGTCAATACTTGTCTATATGTCGTTTTGTATAGAGTTAGGACTTTCCTTATTTGATATCCCTATATGCATATATATAGAATGTAACTAGGTTAATGAAAACCTAAGGAATGAGAAACACTCCTTCTCCTATTCTAATCTAGCTGTCACTCTCTATTCTCTCTATACTCTCTATACTCTCTCAAATCTCTCTTCTTCTTCTTGAATTCTCACTCACTCTCTTCATTCTCACTCGTGATTAATTCTTACACCAACAA
The DNA here is from genome assembly GCF_000633955.1 of Camelina sativa. NCBI lineage: Eukaryota > Viridiplantae > Streptophyta > Magnoliopsida > Brassicales > Brassicaceae > Camelina > Camelina sativa. Next base: position 8,924,782 of record NC_025702.1, on the reverse strand, counting down.
GTAAGCTCCTCTAGCTGGAATCAATCTGGTAATTCTTCTTCTCGTCCTGTAAGTCAAATTTGTGGTCGTACTAGTCATGTTACCCTCAAATGTTGGAATCGCTTTGATAATTCCTATCAAAGTGATGATGTTCCCCAAGCTCTTGCTGCCCTTAGCTTGTCTGATCCTAGTGGTAAGGAATGGGTTATTGATTCTAGAGCCACGACTCACATTACTTCTACTGCTGAGTCCCTTCAGACCATGACACTGACAATGTTGGCCAATGGCACTTTTCAACCCATTACTCATGTTGGTTCCACTACGCTCACAACTCCAACAGGTAGTATCCCTCTTTATGATGTTCTTGTCTTTCCAACAGTGGAGAAATCAATTTTATCGGTCTCCAAGTTGTGTGATGACTATCCATGTGGAGTCTTCTTTGATTCTAATTATGTATATGTTATTGATTTACCAACTCAGAGGGTTTTGGCCAAAGGACCACATCGTGAAGGGCTTTATGTGTTGAAGAATGAGGAATTGAGAGCTTTCTACTCTCATCGCCAGGTTGCAGCCAGTGATATGGTGTGGCATCAACGTTTGGGACATGCGAACTTCCAGATTCTTTAACTCTTACAATCTAGCAAGGCCATTACCGTTAATAAGAGCAGCACCACTTCCGTTGGTGAACCTTGCCAAATGGGAAAGAGCACTAAGCTTCCTTTTTATTCTTCTATTTCTTCTGTTAAGGAAACACTTGATCGATTACACTGTGATCTATGGGGTCCATCACCAATTGTATCTGTTCAAGGTTTCAAATATTATGCAGTTATTTTGGATGAATACCCTCGCTACTCCTGGATATTCCCTCTCAAGTCTAAATCTGATTTCTGTGATGTGTTTATGGTTTTTCAAAAACAAATTGAGAATCGATTGGGTAAGAAGATTAAGGTTTTTCAAAGTGATGGTGGTGGTGAGTTTACTAGTTCTCTATTTCAGAACACATATACAAAGCCATGGGATTCAACATTTGCTCTCGTGTCCATCAACCCCAGAGCAAAATGGGATGGCTGAACGTAAACATAGACATCTCACCGAGCTTGGCTTGTCTATGTTATTTCAAAGTAAAACCCCATTAAAGTTTTGGGTCGAAGCCTTCTACTCTGCCAATTTTATTAGTAACTTGCTCCCATCCCCATCTCTTAATCAGCAAAGTCTGCATGAATTGTTACTTAAGAGCAAGCCGGATTACACCTTTCCTCGTATTTTTGACTCTGCGTGTTATCCCTGTTTCTGATCCTCCACTCAACATAAGTTTGGACCACGATCCCTTCAGTGTGTCTTTCTTGGATACCACACACAATACAAAGGCTACATGTGTCTTTACCCTCCTACTGGTGGCATTTATATTAGTCGCCATGTGATCTTTGATGAGACTTGCTTCCCATTCCACGACAGATATAAGGATTTGGTGACCCTACACAAGACTGGAACCCTCAGTGCTTGGCAGGCTGCGAATGCCTCTCTCCCGACTCGTGTTCTGCCTGTTCTTCCATCCTACATCACCAATTCTCATCATGATTCCCAATGGCTTGAATATGTGGTAGATTATCCTCAGGATGGTTCTTGTTGTGCTTATCCTCAGGAAATCGATCCTTTACGGTGGGAATGACTTTGCGTTGAAGAAATTAACCACCGTAATACAGAAATCACACTTTTTCCAGAATTCTTGGGCATTTTGGTTTGATACTCCTTCTTCGAAATCGAATCAAGTCACATGGGGAAGCTCTTTGAGATCTTTGTATAGATTCTCTTCTATCGAGGAGTTATGGAGGTGTGAGATCTCTCTCTCTCTATTTTGTTAATCTCAATTGGTATTTTATATTGTTTACGAATTACGAGAGAAAATCTAAGGCTATAGGGAATTTGAGTGGATTCGGTGATTTATGTAAACAATCTCTTTTGTGTAATGGTTTGTTACCAAGTTTTGATTGATTAGAAGTGTTGCTTTCATGGATTTGCTCAACTTTTGTATTGAAGAGTGCTTTAACATTGTATCTGTACATTTACTGTAATCTTTACTCAGGAATTATCCTAAGAAATAATGATCAGTTCTCATTATTGCTTCCATCTAACAAGCTAGTTTGGATTTTGTGTACCTTATTATTCCATGTTCTCTGTGTCATGGGTGGCTGAGTTTAATTAAAGTTGTTAACTTGTTGATGCAGTCTTTACAATAACATTCATCCTCCAGCCAAGTGGGTTCCAGGGGCCGATCTCTACTACTTCAACCATAAGATTGATCTGAAATGGGAAGATTGTACCTGTGCTAATGTATGCAAATGGACTATGATGTTCCCTAAAGCTTCACTAGAAAGAACGTTGTAGATGCGGATGCTCAGATAAATAAAAATACCTTGTTCTTGAGGAAACATAACCATGTAGTTAGTGAACTTCCTTAGTTTCCTAAGTTCTTAACGAAATACTAATGAGGAGACTATACAAGAAGAGAATCTAATCTCGTTCACACAATAACACATATATACATTGGCTTATTTTTGTAGCAGTTGGTATAGAGATCACAAAACATCTACACATTGAAGCATGATGAATTAGGTATAGAAATCGATCCTTTCCTGTTGGTATAAACTTGAAAACATCTTATACTCCCTCTTTATTACAATGGATGATTTCCTAAAACTTTTAAGTATCGCAAAGATTGATTTTTCTGTAAATTTTTATCAATTAACATATGAGTTTATAAAAACAAAATATATGTATCGATATTAGTTTGCTGACATCTTCATATTTTTATGTGGTGCTGGTGGCTGCTTTCCGTGCATTGGAGGAAAAATTGGAAATGGCTGTTTTCCATGTATTGGAGGAAAATTTGGATATGTCACACTGAGAAACTGATTTGTTAACATCTTCACATTCTTATGTGATGGTAGTGGTCCTGGTGGATGTTTTCCATGTTTTGGAGGGTAAAATGGATGTGTCACGCCTGGAAATTGGTTCACCGATACTTTTGCATTTTTGTCTTGTATAGAATGAAATGACTTGGTTGAGAAAGTTGGGTATCTAGCATGTACAAGGCCAAATGCAAGAAGAAGCAAAATAACCACCATTTTTATTGGAGAGAAGTTGATTATCATTTTCATATTTTTGTTTGCGATTAAAAATGTTTATACAGGATGAAGTGTTATATAGAGACATAGAGTGGAAAGTGAACATTAATTGCTTTGATCTATTCATTTAATTGCAATACATATACATTTAATAATTATGAATTGTAAAAGTAAAAGTATTAAATTATTATTTGACTTTAAAAAAGAAAATATATTAAATACACTAAAAGAAATCATCCTTTGTGATACAAAAAAATTCCTCAAACATCATGTATTATAATAATGTACAGAGGGAGTATATACTAATAAAAAAGGAGTTTTTTCCCAGCTTTTGTCCATATACACTTTTTTTTAAAGAGTTTGGTTAAATACGTTTTAAGATATAAAAATAGTCAATTATACCCTTAATTATATTTTCAGATAAAATTTGTAGATTTTTTGTCTCCTGAAATTAAGAAAACAGCAAACTTAATCGAAATAATTTTGGGGCTCCATCGAGTGGCCCTAATTTGTCGTAATGGGTCTGGACAAATTAAGAAAAATTTCACTTTGTTTCGATAAAGTAAGAAAACAATTAAGGTAAAAAAATTTCCGAAAGGGCTAATCGAGACAAAACCCTTCCGCCGTATCTCACCATCGTCACTACCGTCGTCTCTCACCATCGTCACCATCTCATCGTCGTCTCTCTCCTTCTTGACCATCTCACCGTCGTCTCTCTCCATCGTCACCATCTCTCTCCATATTCACCATCTTCCGCCGATTCGATTTCTTCACCGTCTTCCGCCGTCTATCCATCTTCACTGTCTTCCGCCGTCTATCCATCTTCACTGTCTTCCGCCTTCTATCCATCGGCTTCTTAGTAGTTTTGGTGGTCTCCTCTTCACTATCTCAAGGTCAATCCGGTTGGATTTCTCTTCTCCATTGCTCCTTGTCGATCGAATTAGGTATGTTAATTTGTGTAATTTTTTTTGCATGTTTAAATTTTTGTCCTTGTTTAATCTTATTATGATGTCTTAGTTTCATTAGCTTATGTCATTTTTTAAAAAATCGATTTCAGTCCAGATTTGTGTAAATATAAGTTTTTTACAAACAATTTCAATGATTTTACTTAAAAATGTGAATATGATGACATTGAAGCTCTTCGTTTGTTTTATTTTTAGTATTATATTGTCTTTAAAGGAAAAATAGTGGACCAGGGTTGATGAAACAAGAACAAGAGTGATGATCGGAACAGCCGTGAACATGAACAATAAGGTTAACTAGAGTTTTGCACTTTTTGGGATTTTTGACCTTCTTATGTTTGATTTTCCTTCTGGGTTAGTGAAAAAGTTTGCATAAATCTCTTGCTTTTTCTTATGAGTTCTTCGTTTTTTCTTTTTCTTAGATTGTTTGATTCTAAGTACGATGATATGAGCTTAGATATTAGCGATTACGTTGTTGATTGAAGCGTATCCACAGTTGTAGCAACAACAGATTGTAACGTTGTTTTGTTTTTATCATCATTTAGATCGTTAGTGAAAAAGTTTGCATAAATCTCTTGCTTTTAGCTGTGTTTGAAAAAGTTTNAAATTAAGAAAAATTTCACTTTGTTTCGATAAAGTAAGAAAACAATTAAGGTAAAAAAATTTCCGAAAGGGCTAATCGAGACAAAACCCTTCCGCCGTATCTCACCATCGTCACTACCGTCGTCTCTCACCATCGTCACCATCTCATCGTCGTCTCTCTCCTTCTTGACCATCTCACCGTCGTCTCTCTCCATCGTCACCATCTCTCTCCATATTCACCATCTTCCGCCGATTCGATTTCTTCACCGTCTTCCGCCGTCTATCCATCTTCACTGTCTTCCGCCGTCTATCCATCTTCACTGTCTTCCGCCTTCTATCCATCGGCTTCTTAGTAGTTTTGGTGGTCTCCTCTTCACTATCTCAAGGTCAATCCGGTTGGATTTCTCTTCTCCATTGCTCCTTGTCGATCGAATTAGGTATGTTAATTTGTGTAATTTTTTTTGCATGTTTAAATTTTTGTCCTTGTTTAATCTTATTATGATGTCTTAGTTTCATTAGCTTATGTCATTTTTTAAAAAATCGATTTCAGTCCAGATTTGTGTAAATATAAGTTTTTTACGAACAATTTCAATGATTTTACTTAAAAATGTGAATATGATGACATTGAAGCTCTTCGTTTGTTTTATTTTTAGTATTATATTGTCTTTAAAGGAAAAATAGTGGACCAGGGTTGATGAAACAAGAACAAGAGTGATGATCGGAACAGCCGTGAACATGAACAATAAGGTTAACTAGAGTTTTGCACTTTTTGGGATTTTTGACCTTCTTATGTTTGATTTTCCTTCTGGGTTAGTGAAAAAGTTTGCATAAATCTCTTGCTTTTTCTTATGAGTTCTTCGTTTTTTCTTTTTCTTAGATTGTTTGATTCTAAGTACGATGATATGAGCTTAGATATTAGCGATTACGTTGTTGATTGAAGCGTATCCACAGTTGTAGCAACAACAGATTGTAACGTTGTTTTGTTTTTATCATCATTTAGATCGTTAGTGAAAAAGTTTGCATAAATCTCTTGCTTTTAGCTGTGTTTGAAAAAGTTTGCATAAATCATATGGATTTATTGAATGCTTGATGGTAGAAAATGTTGCTACTACTGGTTTAAGTTTTTTATTTTTTGTAATTTCTGCAGTTGGAGGTGGAAATAATCGAAATTGGGAAGTCAGTGAACTCAGGTTAGAACTATGTTGCAGCAATTTTCTCATATGATTTAGCGTCTCTAGGCCCTTATTGTTGCTAGATATTTTTTTTCGAAAATCGGATCAGAGGAATCTAGGATACACTGCATAAATTGAACAAAACTTAAGTCTTAAAACAAAACAAACTTAGACTCTTTCTCAACCAGCCACAGTTTGGCATATACAAATGGTTGGTTGAGTTAGGTTGCTATTAAGAAAGTGTCTTCCAGAACAGTACATGTAATCATCATCTCTTTGTTTGAGACCTTTTTTCATCATTGCATACTTTAAATTCTTGTTTTGCATCTAAATGATTAATAATCTAAGTATTGTTGCTCTTAAATTATAGTTTCTAGAATCTGTATTAATTTTTTCCGAAATTGAACTTTTTAGTATATAACTTTCTCATGTCTTTGTTGATTTTTGTTATGATTTCAGGTGTTTCCTTCTCTTACTGCTTCTTAGCTTGTCACATCATAACATATTTTGCATCTTCACCGCTTAACATGTATGTAGAATTCTATTACAATTTTTTTTTGAAACCAGTTATCATGTCTAAATTAATTTATACTAATTCATCTTTTACTATATTCAGCAGGAATGGAACAATTGATGTATCCTAAGCGGCTTATGGAAGATGGAAGTGAGCCACAAGTTGGACAAATTAATAACTCATGTCGAATGTCTATTTTGAACAAAATCAAGAGCACATTACCAGAGGAGTATGAGATTGTGAAGGGGGATCCAGTTTTCGCAAGTATATTTGCATTGTATGAGAATGGTCTTGGGTACTCAGCTCGGTTGATACACAGCATAATGTGTAGGCAGTTGATGACTAAGCGAAGACATGAGCTGTGGTTTGTGTTTGGTAAGAAGCCGCTTCGATTCTCGATGCAAGAATTCCATGCAGTTACTGGGCTAAAGTTCAATGATGATTTTAGTGGTGATTCAGAGGAATGGACAGATGATAATGGGTTTTGGATTAAATTGTTGAAGAGAGGTGGTATCATTACAATTCAAAGTTTGATGAAGACCCACCTTGAAGCAGCTCCATCGTGGAGTAAAAAAGAAGATAAGATCCGGTTTGTGTATGTTTGTGTAATTGCTGGGTTGGTAGTGGCTAAGGATGTGAAGAAAGCTATACCACATTCATACATCAAGCTGGTCATGGATCTTGAGAAGGTTAGGAGTTATCCTTGGGGTCATGTAGCTTTTGACCATTTAGTTAGCTCTATAATGGAAGCAAGAAAGAAACTGAAGAACTCCATAAGTTACATCCTCAATGGTTTCTCATACGCTCTTCAAGTTTGGGTTATGGAAGCCATTCCTGTCATTGGACAACTTATGGGAGAGAAGATTGACAAAGAGATTACAGTTGGTCGATGCTCTAATTGGGAAGGTGCTGCAAAAGTATCATATGATGAGCTCCTCCTTGTAGAGAAATCAATTGGAAACAAGGTTAGTTGACTAGTTTTTTTTTTGTATATATTCGAATATGTTGAATTTTTTTTACTAATTGATAAACGAACATGAATGTATGTTGAATTGATTTTTTGTTTTTGTTTTCGCAGGATGTTGTTTATGCATACATTTCCTCCACCGGAAACTTTAATGTATTGGAGTCCATTGAATATTTGAGGAGTGATGAAATTGAAGATTGTGAAGTGGACAACTTGGATGCTTTGATCAGATCTGGCTATGATTTTGGTGATCATATTTGGGAGAGCGTCGAAGGATATGGTGTGGAAGATGATAATATTGAGGATGTTGAAGAACAATCTCAGACTGTTGGAGGGAACAATGAAGTTTTGGTTGGTTTGGAGAGTGGTGAGAAGCAAGCTAATACCCCAGAAGTGTCTAGCTTGAAGAAGAGGAAGAAGAAGCAAGTTGATCATGGAGCAGAGACACGCAAAAGGATTGTTCTATCTCAGCGAGCATCAACTTCACATTGTTCTTGTGGAGATGACATGAAGCGGTTCTTTAAGGAGTTGATTGACTCTTCTTTCAATAGCTTCACAGAGACCTTTGGGGAATGATTGCAAACATTGGAGAAAGATGTATCAGATATCAAGGCCTTGATATCCAGACCAGCAAAAGTGGATCCTAGATAACTTCCAATAGCAGGACTAATATTGTTAATTCGCGCAAACTCTTTATCAAACTCAGCAACTCTATAAGCTTTTGACGCTTTTGCAACCATACCAGCGACACCTCTGCCCTTATTATATGTTATCACATTACTAATCAAGTGGTGGATGCAAATACCATGTTTAGACAATGGGTAGATGTTTCCAATTGATTTAGCAATCGATGTATGTCTATCTGACACAAATGATAAACCTTCTTCATCAGCTATAACCATCTTAAGTTGCATAAAAAACCACTCCCATGAACAATCATTATCAGAATCAGCAATTCCAAATGCGATTGGATACAAATTGGAGTTACCATCTACAGCTGTAGAAACTGGTAGAACTCCTTTGTATTTATTCTTCAAAAATGTTCCATCAACTACTAGCACTTTCCGCATTGCCTTGTAGAACCCTCTTCTTGATTGACCAAAGGAAATAAATAGATATTTGAATCTTCCATCAAAGTCAATTTCATAATTCGTGAACGTATCAGGATTCACTTCTTGTAGCATGTGCAAGTATTTTGGTATCTTAGCATAACTTTTCTCAGGAATTCCTCTAACTTCGTTAACTGCATACTCCCGAGACTCCCAAGCTTGGTAATATGTTAGATCTCAGCCGTACCTTGAATGAATAATATTAATTATATCAACCGGTTTAGGACCTTCCTACACACCCTCATAGCTTTTCTTAATGAGATGTCCAATTGTTCTTGCAGATGGAGTCCTACAAAATGATTTTTCTTTAGAAGGAGCACATGTATGGTTACCCACAAACTTGTTGATTTTGAAATATGTAGAAAGTTGTAAACACTCAGCCCGGAGCCTCCATTTACAAGCACTCTCAATGCAGCGTATACACCACCATCTCTTATCAGATTTTTTAATCCTGTAGTCGCAGTTATATTTCATTGCATACATTTCCATAGTAGCCTATAAAGCTTCGTTACTGCTAAAATATTCTCCCTTCTTTACCATTGAATCTTCCAACTTTGAACCAGCAGCATCACCAAGGTTAGCATCAGTAGGCTTTTCTAATACAACATCAGTTGGCTTAGGGTGAATTTCTTGCAATAGTAGCTACTGATTTTCCCATATAAACTCCCACATCATCACCATCACTTGTATCATGTGGGTACTTGTTCAGATCGAACTGGACTTTACTCTTATCATCATCAACTATTCTTTTGAACATAACACACAACCGAATCATGTTTTTCCTTTTCAGATATGCAAGAAAAATTTTCATTCCTCTATCATTTATCAATACAACGGGAGGAGAATCAACTCTAACCTCTGTGGGTAAATAACTAAAATTCCCATCAAACATACTTTGCTCTATTTCAAAGTCTTCTGAAACCATCACCTTCAATTCTTCAAGAGACGTAGTGGGTTGCAAAGTCAATAATCTCGCACGTTTTTCTTAATCATCAATAAATCTCCACTCCTTGTTGGCATCCAGTGTAAATACACCACAAGTAACATAGATTTGCATCATAAACAATTAGGTGAAAATTTCGAGGAAGGTGGAAGAGATGGTAAACAACCGATCATAAGTAAAGTCAAATGTCAATTTTTCCTGTTTTTGTGTTTTTTCTAAATAATTTAGAATCCACATTTAAAAAAATATTAGAACATATCTAAACAATAAATACAGAATCATAACCATAAATTTCGATTATTCAAAAAATATTCACTTTCCTTATTTAGTTTATTTTCTTTCTATTTCTACAGTATTCTAAGTTTTACAGATTATAAATTCTAAAATGTTTAGGGTATATCTTCTACTTCTTTTAGTATACAGGGTAAAACGTAGAAAATATATTCTGAATTGATGTAGAATGAAGAAAAATGTAGAATACATATTCTTAATTTGGTATAACATACAAAATTCAGGTTTTGATATTTTTAGAACAAATTTCCCCTCTAAACTTCGTAGAACATGTACAAACTGTAGCATGAATAATCTAAATGTTTCAGAACTTCAAAAAATCATAGAAAGTCTTTTCTGAACAATTTAGACCAGAAATCATCAATTTACAAACCGATTTTTGACATTTAAAACATTTTTTTTCAAAAAACGTTTTGCACAGCTGTATACTAACATGAGTTTACTGTTTATTTTTTGGTTTAAACTCCTAAAAACTTCAATATATTTGTTAGTAGGAGCATTTTCGTCACAATTGACAATCTTCAAAAAAAGGTGTAGATGACCAAATGTTTGGTATAAGCTCATTTTTTATAATTAAAAATATTAGTGAATATCACGACAATTTATTCTTTACAATCTTATAAATCATCGTATTTATGATTACTAAAATAATCTCTAGACTCTACTTTTTTTTTCTTCTTTACAAGAAAACGCATTTAATACCCTAAACCAATCTCTAGGCTTTTTTTTAATCTTCTTTTATGAGAACAACCAACGAATTCTTTCATCATTAGATTCAAAGAGTTTTTGACTTTTTGGGTTTTATACTCCAAAACTCATTGACGAGACGAGAGTATAGGAGGTACATGACTTTGCCTTTGCTAAAATTAATATCAGCCTACCTAACTTACTTGAGACTAAAGGATAGGAGTATCCTCTTTTCTTAAATAAGTTCACGAACTATTTTGATAGGCCGTTTCGGCGTTGCGTTGTTGGCAGCCAATTTAATTTGTTGTCATGCATTAGTTGTTCCAAGAACGACCTGCTTAGAATTCATCAAGAACATACATGCATGTTGGTGTATAGTTATACATGGATATAGATTATTCTTATCAATGAGAATATTGACAAGTGTATATATATATGATAACCTGTCCCGTGATCCCCACTAGCTCCCGCTAGCTTGCTCCCATAGACTCCAAGTTGACCCTGCAGGGCATTGATCCTAATCCCTCACTATGGATATCCAAATCCACCAGTAGGTTATTGGTGCACCAGGCGTTCTTCGAACCCTGGTCCCCACCCTTTAACAACCTTTCCACAGGACAAGTTGTCACCAATTGATCTGCAACTCCTGTATATTTAATGAGAGACTATTGAAAACAGAAAACAGTTCTTCTTTTTTCTTCATAATTTAACCGAATCTTTCCAGTTCAATTGTTGGTTTTCCTCCAAGTGAAGAAACCAATTGGGTCTGGTTAAACAAATTAAATCTAGATTTGGCCGCTAAAGCACCTCTAGTGGTGGTTAATAGACCATTTGGGGTTCTTAATATTGTAAAAATTAATAATTCAGTTAAATAATTAATCTAAATATTATGGAAAAAAAAACTCAAACCACTACTAAAAAGACTAAATTTTAGGGTTTTTAGAGCATCCACGTTAGTGATACTCATTAGAGTGTCTTAAGTTTTGATTACTATTAAGTTAAGATTAATTCAATAAGCACCCATTAATGTGTTATTAATTTTTCTCAATGGATCCTTAACCATGGGTGTCTTAACATTAAAAATTAATTATATAAAATGTGACTTTAGTATATTTTGTAATGTTACTTATAGAGTTTATACAAAATTAGGAAAATAAAAGTCGAAAAATGTATCTATAGGCTGTGAATGGTTGTCTAGTTGAAAATTGCCCCTTTTTTAGCATTGAATCTTCCAACTTTAAAGGAGTAGCATCACCAAGATTAGCATCAGTAGGCTTTTCTAATAAATCATCATTCGGCTTATGTGAATTCCTTGGAATAATAGCTGCTGATTGTCCCCTATCAACTCCCACATCATCACCATCACTTGATCATGTGGGTCCTTATTCAAATCGAACTGGACTTTACTCCTATGATCATCAACTAGAGTAGCATCGAACATACTTTTCTCTATTTCACTTGATCAATTCATTCATTCATCCGGAAGTTATGCCCGATTTACCGAGACGTGTTATAAACCGACGTGAAGAGAAGCAACCACCCGATGGGCTTTCATTCAAGGCCTGAACAGCGACCATCACCACAGCCCAGTACAAGCCTCCTCCACAGTCCAAAAGCCTCCTTTGCCAACCCTTGTCCTGCACTTAAGAAGAGAAGACGTTTCTACCCTTACAAAACCCTAACCCTAAAACAAAACCCTATAAATACTCTTAAGACCTAGGGTTTTCAAGTGTGCATCTTCTACAGCCCTTGGAGCCGCCCTAGCCACGACCAGAGAAGCTCTTTCTCTCTCGCTCGCCGTCTCTCTTGAAGCTTGAAGATCTGCCATCAATCTCTCTTTCTTCTCTTTCTAGTTTTTTCATACTATCATTGCTTTTGGGATCAAGTTACTTTTGTGACAAATAGAGAAGTTTCCCTTGAACCCCTTTTTGTTTATTGATTCACTTTTGATGCTATACTTTATAATATTAATGTCGTTTCTTTGCATCATGAGCGAGTAGTTTACTTTGTTGGGTTCTATGGGGTGATTCGAGGGGGAATTCATAGATTCGCTTCAATTAGGTTGTTAGATCTAATTTTCGGTTTTATATTAGAGTTCTTTTGGGACATATTTATCTTAATGCTTATGCTTGGATTGATCACCAAGTACTGATCTAGAGAACGGGATCACTAACCGCGTTATCCTACTTCTCTGAACTAGTGTTATACCGAAACCTTGCTCGTAACCTGCGTAAGTTGAGTTACGAAGTTTGGTGAATGTATCGAACTTGTTTAACTAGCTGGTTGACATGCGTCGTTTCCTGCGAAAGTTGAGTAACGGAGTGTGAAGACTTTAGACTTTCATTCTATGAGAATAGCTTGTTAGTTCATTAGTGTTTCGTAGTTGAGAACCTAGACTGGAAATTAGTATTTACTTGTTAGATCTTACACTTAATATTTCTTAGAACCATGAAAACCATGAGATGACTCCCAGAGCCAATGTTCTAAAAGGCGCTAGGCGCTAGCCGGGCGGTGGAACACCGTTTAGCGTATAGCCGTATACGCGGCTGTATATACGGGATATATACGGTAAATATATTTTATTAAAAATATATATAGATATGAATATATTACATATAAATAATTAAATATATATTATAAAAACAAAATAAATATCAAAATCTTTGCAAAAATACTCATAAAATTGTCAAACCAATAGTATCAACCTTTATATACAAGAATCCATTGGAACTTGAATAATTTCTGAAAATAATTACAAAAGACAAATATGCAGTGAGATTCCAAAACAGAGTTTTACGATTTCAAAACTCTGTTTTACGATACCAAAACAGAGTTTTACGATTTCAAAACAGAGTTTTACAATATCAAAACTCTGTTTTACGATATCAAAACTCAAACTCAAACATAGTTTTACGATATTAAGAATTATAGTTCTTTAATCAACAAGACAANCAATGATAGATGATAAAGCAAAAAAAAAAGAATCATATAATCAAAACAAGAGAAGGAGAGTAAAGAAAACCTGAAGACTCTTTGTATATAGAATGAAGTTTGAGAAACAAAAGTGTCACGGCAGTAGAAAACGATAATAAAGCTTAGGGTTTTATCAATTTATAGGTCTATAGCTTGATTGAAGGTAAAAAAAAAAAAAAATAAAAAATTACTGTATATACGCTAACCGTATTGTCGTCCGTATATACGCCGTATAAGCAACCGTATTCAACCAACCCGTATTTGTTAAACGCTTAGCCTAGAAACGGTACAGTGGGTCACCGTATACCGTATATACGGCCGCGTAGGCCGTATTTTAGAACATTGCCCAGAACGCCCAACGCTTTAGTCTTATAGTTTCAAACCGTTTTTATTTATTTGCAATAGTTATTAGGAAAACCAAAACCCCAATCTCTTATTCAGTCTTAGCCACATTACTTTCTCTTATAATTCAATTTGTGTTTGCTATTACTCTCTGTGGGATCGATCTTAAAATACTACACTGATTAACTTTGCACTTTCAGTCGTTGTGTAGTCTTTTCAGGTAAAAGATTTGGTGTGAAATTCTACACACATCAAAGCTTTTTGGCGCCGTTGCCGGGGAGTAACTAGCTGCCCATTGAATTTGATAAGAACTTTCGTCTAAGATACTTTGAATTTTTCGTTTGAATTTTTCAATTTCAGTTTTAATTTCTTGTTTTTCGATAACCTCTATTTTCCCTTTTAGTTTTTGTTTTTGGATTTCGTAGTGCATGACTAGGAGTCAACCCTCCGGAACCGTATCTCCAATTCAAGACATTGATCGACTAGAACGTGAACTTAGGAAACTTCAAAAACAACAACTCATGGCCGAAGAAAGAAACCAGGACCAAGGTCCCTTTAACCTCGACCAACCGCTGATACCTCCTGCCCTCAACGAGCAAGGAGAACCAATTCTCGCATAAGGTGGCAACCCCAACCTTGTAGCCGCTGATCCGCAACTCGACCCTAAAATTGGCTGAGACAACCTACTTGCTCCTCATGATGCTAATCCTCTAGGCATGGGAGACAACCTCGATGTTCCTCCTCACCAGCCTGCTCTTGTCGCTAATCCACCACTACCTCAAGTTGGCGGAAGACAAACTGCTTATGTGCACCCTCTAAGACGGGCCACACCTAACCGTACCATAGCCGATTATGATGCTCCTAACCAATTCTTCAAGACTGTGCTGCTATCCGTATCACTCATCCTCCACGACCTGATTACGAGATTAAACCTCAAATTATTGGCTTGGTGAAGCAAAATCAGTTCCATGGCCTTACTACCGAACATCCAATGGACCACATTGATCTTTTTGAAGAAATATGCTCTACAACAAGAACCAATGGGATTCCAGAAGATTACTTGAAGTGTAAGCTTTTTACTTTCTCTCTAGCCAACAAGGCTCATAGATGGTTAAAGTCTCTACCTCCTGAATCGATTACTAGCTGGGAAGGATGTAAGTCAGCCTTTCTTAGCCACTTTTACACCAAGTCGAGATCCAACTCTCTTCGCAACAAGCTGCAAAGTTTTCAACAAGGAACGGTCGAATCTTTTTATGAAGCATGGGAACGTTTCAAGGACTATGAACGTGACTGTCCCCATCATGGTTTCTCTCAAGGTAACCTCTTAAGTACCTTCTATAGAGGATTACACCCTAAGTATCAACTATCATTCGACACGACCAACAATGGAGATTTCACTACGAAGACCGTTCAAGAAGGACGAGCTCTCATTGACAACCTTGCCGCAAGTAGTAGCAACACTTGCACTGATTTTGATAGAACCATCCGTTCTAGCAATTCCGACTCTAACGAGATTGCCGATCTTAAGAACATGATGAATCAACTTTTAAGGAATCAACAACGCGGAGTAAACTCTTGTGAGACTATTAACAATGGAAACATGAAGCCTTTCCAAGAAGAAGAAGTCAACTATGTTGGTGCTCAAGGATACTACCAAAACCGAGGGTACAACAACAACTTCAACAACAACTTTAGAAATACTTCTAACCTTTCTTATAGGAACCCAAATGTGGAAAGATCAGAGCTATCCTCAGCAAGCTAACCGCTTTCAAGGCAACAATTTTGGTGGAAACAACAACAACAACTTTCAGCCGCGACCCCAATTCAACAACAACAAGCCGCCTTTCCAAACCGGACCAGCCCAGGCGCCTACCACTCAAGCTGATGCCAACATCAACATAAAGATGCAAGAACTCCTTGTTGCTTTTCAAAAGCAATCAAGAGAGATCAACTCAAGGATGGAAAAAATCTATACCGAACTGAATGGGAAGTTTGAAAGCATTTCTATCCATGTCAAGAAGCTTGAAACTCAAGTTGCTCAGGCTGCTAATGCTGTTCCACGCCAAGTTGGTGTACTTCCGGGAAAACCCGAAGNAATCGATTACTAGCTGGGAAGGATGTAAGTCAGCCTTTCTTAGCCACTTTTACACCAAGTCGAGATCCAACTCTCTTCGCAACAAGCTGCAAAGTTTTCAACAAGGAACGGTCGAATCTTTTTATGAAGCATGGGAACGTTTCAAGGACTATGAACGTGACTGTCCCCATCATGGTTTCTCTCAAGGTAACCTCTTAAGTACCTTCTATAGAGGATTACACCCTAAGTATCAACTATCATTCGACACGACCAACAATGGAGATTTCACTACGAAGACCGTTCAAGAAGGACGAGCTCTCATTGACAACCTTGCCGCAAGTAGTAGCAACACTTGCACTGATTTTGATAGAACCATCCGTTCTAGCAATTCCGACTCTAACGAGATTGCCGATCTTAAGAACATGATGAATCAACTTTTAAGGAATCAACAACGCGGAGTAAACTCTTGTGAGACTATTAACAATGGAAACATGAAGCCTTTCCAAGAAGAAGAAGTCAACTATGTTGGTGCTCAAGGATACTACCAAAACCGAGGGTACAACAACAACTTCAACAACAACTTTAGAAATACTTCTAACCTTTCTTATAGGAACCCAAATGTGGAAAGATCAGAGCTATCCTCAGCAAGCTAACCGCTTTCAAGGCAACAATTTTGGTGGAAACAACAACAACAACTTTCAGCCGCGACCCCAATTCAACAACAACAAGCCGCCTTTCCAAACCGGACCAGCCCAGGCGCCTACCACTCAAGCTGATGCCAACATCAACATAAAGATGCAAGAACTCCTTGTTGCTTTTCAAAAGCAATCAAGAGAGATCAACTCAAGGATGGAAAAAATCTATACCGAACTGAATGGGAAGTTTGAAAGCATTTCTATCCATGTCAAGAAGCTTGAAACTCAAGTTGCTCAGGCTGCTAATGCTGTTCCACGCCAAGTTGGTGTACTTCCGGGAAAACCCGAAGAGAATCCTAAAGGATATTGCAATGCTATTTCAGCCGTACCAGCCCTTACTTACCGTGACGCCAAGCCTATGGCACCACTCTTTGACTCTTATGAAGATGTTATTCGTATGACATGTCCATTTNTAACGAGATTGCCGATCTTAAGAACATGATGAATCAACTTTTAAGGAATCAACAACGCGGAGTAAACTCTTGTGAGACTATTAACAATGGAAACATGAAGCCTTTCCAAGAAGAAGAAGTCAACTATGTTGGTGCTCAAGGATACTACCAAAACCGAGGGTACAACAACAACTTCAACAACAACTTTAGAAATACTTCTAACCTTTCTTATAGGAACCCAAATGTGGAAAGATCAGAGCTATCCTCAGCAAGCTAACCGCTTTCAAGGCAACAATTTTGGTGGAAACAACAACAACAACTTTCAGCCGCGACCCCAATTCAACAACAACAAGCCGCCTTTCCAAACCGGACCAGCCCAGGCGCCTACCACTCAAGCTGATGCCAACATCAACATAAAGATGCAAGAACTCCTTGTTGCTTTTCAAAAGCAATCAAGAGAGATCAACTCAAGGATGGAAAAAATCTATACCGAACTGAATGGGAAGTTTGAAAGCATTTCTATCCATGTCAAGAAGCTTGAAACTCAAGTTGCTCAGGCTGCTAATGCTGTTCCACGCCAAGTTGGTGTACTTCCGGGAAAACCCGAAGAGAATCCTAAAGGATATTGCAATGCTATTTCAGCCGTACCAGCCCTTACTTACCGTGACGCCAAGCCTATGGCACCACTCTTTGACTCTTATGAAGATGTTATTCGTATGACATGTCCATTTGATGAAGAAACCGCAAGCCACTACCCCTTAAGGAGACTACCTAAAGCTGAAGACCCATGACTTTTTGTTTGCTCATGCTCCATAACAGGCATTGAATTCTCTAACTCTCTTTGTGATTCTGGTGCTAATGTTAATGTTAAGTCAAGAAGTATAGCTGATACACTAAGATTGCGAGACATATCGCCATCCAACCTCATTTTAGTCTTTGGAGACTCATCACAAAAGGTTCCCGACGGATTTGTTCGANGATCAGAGCTATCCTCAGCAAGCTAACCGCTTTCAAGGCAACAATTTTGGTGGAAACAACAACAACAACTTTCAGCCGCGACCCCAATTCAACAACAACAAGCCGCCTTTCCAAACCGGACCAGCCCAGGCGCCTACCACTCAAGCTGATGCCAACATCAACATAAAGATGCAAGAACTCCTTGTTGCTTTTCAAAAGCAATCAAGAGAGATCAACTCAAGGATGGAAAAAATCTATACCGAACTGAATGGGAAGTTTGAAAGCATTTCTATCCATGTCAAGAAGCTTGAAACTCAAGTTGCTCAGGCTGCTAATGCTGTTCCACGCCAAGTTGGTGTACTTCCGGGAAAACCCGAAGAGAATCCTAAAGGATATTGCAATGCTATTTCAGCCGTACCAGCCCTTACTTACCGTGACGCCAAGCCTATGGCACCACTCTTTGACTCTTATGAAGATGTTATTCGTATGACATGTCCATTTGATGAAGAAACCGCAAGCCACTACCCCTTAAGGAGACTACCTAAAGCTGAAGACCCATGACTTTTTGTTTGCTCATGCTCCATAACAGGCATTGAATTCTCTAACTCTCTTTGTGATTCTGGTGCTAATGTTAATGTTAAGTCAAGAAGTATAGCTGATACACTAAGATTGCGAGACATATCGCCATCCAACCTCATTTTAGTCTTTGGAGACTCATCACAAAAGGTTCCCGACGGATTTGTTCGAGACCTACAACTTGTCATAGGAGATTGCATAGTCCCTACCGATTTTCACATCTTAGATATGGAAGANGGCGCCTACCACTCAAGCTGATGCCAACATCAACATAAAGATGCAAGAACTCCTTGTTGCTTTTCAAAAGCAATCAAGAGAGATCAACTCAAGGATGGAAAAAATCTATACCGAACTGAATGGGAAGTTTGAAAGCATTTCTATCCATGTCAAGAAGCTTGAAACTCAAGTTGCTCAGGCTGCTAATGCTGTTCCACGCCAAGTTGGTGTACTTCCGGGAAAACCCGAAGAGAATCCTAAAGGATATTGCAATGCTATTTCAGCCGTACCAGCCCTTACTTACCGTGACGCCAAGCCTATGGCACCACTCTTTGACTCTTATGAAGATGTTATTCGTATGACATGTCCATTTGATGAAGAAACCGCAAGCCACTACCCCTTAAGGAGACTACCTAAAGCTGAAGACCCATGACTTTTTGTTTGCTCATGCTCCATAACAGGCATTGAATTCTCTAACTCTCTTTGTGATTCTGGTGCTAATGTTAATGTTAAGTCAAGAAGTATAGCTGATACACTAAGATTGCGAGACATATCGCCATCCAACCTCATTTTAGTCTTTGGAGACTCATCACAAAAGGTTCCCGACGGATTTGTTCGAGACCTACAACTTGTCATAGGAGATTGCATAGTCCCTACCGATTTTCACATCTTAGATATGGAAGACAAGACCAAGAGACCTTTGATTTTAGGAAGTACATTCCTAGCTACTGTTGGAGCTATCATCGACCACAAGTCAAAGAGGACAATATTTGCCAACATCAACAAAAAGAAGTCATATCCGACTATCTCTAAGCCGAAACCATGGCCATCCAACTCATTACATGAAGAACCAATGGATCCTAACATTGACAAGCTGAAGCAGTTCGACCAAGGAACATCCACAAGTACCAACAACCTGCTACCCAAGCCACCTAAACCGCCTAAGCCACCACAAATTTCCAAGATCAAGATCATAGTTCCTCCTGAGCTAAGTAGTGAGAGCAAGGAACATATCCAAGAGATGATAAGGCATACTAAAGAAGTTCTTCTTCATGCAAAAGTTTTTGAAACTTCTGCAAAAGGACAACTTGTTATTGAAGCTGTAGCAGACTATCAAGATATCAAAGGAGCCGAAGGAGCATTGATTCCCGAAGCTGACCTTTCTCAAGCCTAACTTGGCCGCCACCGTCGAGCCAACGACGTTAAACAAGTGCGCTTCTTGGGAGGCAACCCATGTCTAGTAAGTATTTATTTTTAAGATTTATTTTCTTTTACTTTTAATATTTTTGCATTTTAGTGTCAGGTTTTCATAAAAAAAAAACAAGAAAACAAAACCAAAAATAGAAAATAGAAAATCCAAAAAGAAGGAAGAAGAAGAATCATGGATTGGCAATGCACACTATGACTAGTGGCAAGTACCACCTACTGACCAGCCATGTTCATCGTGACCAACGTATGCTGAAGGCAACGGATCATCACCGTGACCGACGTACGCCGAAGGCAACGGATTGGCAATGCACACTATGACTAGTGGCAAGGTACGCAGGATATGGTACACGGTACGTATGCCGAGAGCCCCCACCAGCCATACTGACCGTAGCCAATGCCATGTCCCGCGTCCCACGTACCGTGTACCATATCCTGCGTACCGCGTACCGTACCCCACCTTACCTGCTACTTATGTCCGCGACCATTCATCCGTGTACCGCGCGACTAATCCTCACCACCATCCTCACCACCTACCATCACCATTCTTTTATTTAGGTATGTTTTTATTATTATTGTTTTCTCATTTTTATTGATGGTTTTAGGTTTTTGTTTCAAGGAGGATGCATTTAGAGATATATCAAACACAATTCGAATGAACTTAGCCTAGTTCATATTCGATGTCAAGCAACCAAAGGAAGGTACAAACGGTTAGTCACCACACATCACTACCACAGCCGAACTCTAAGACAATTTTTGGGCAACCATAAAATGTCTAAGAGGCGACACAATATCATTCCATCAAGGTGACATTGTTCTTAAACCCTACACTTTTCCTTATGATTTTTAATCCTCAACTCTTTCTTTTTTCCCACCGAGGATGGTGTGATTTTAGTCTAGGGGGAAGGATGTTCCATCCTATTCTAATGCTACTTTCTATTTTCTTGACTTGAGACCTTTTCCACTTTTTACATTAATAATTTTGACATTTTATCGAGTCACATTTTTTTAATTTGAGTCAAAACTAGTAGGGGATTATGATCTTATCCTAATGATCACACGAATCTTGGAAGCGAGGGGTAGGTAAATTACCGATGACCCCAGTATTCGCCTACACCTTTGATTTAAAAATAAGAAAAAGTGAGAAAAGGGAGAGGAAAGGAATAATGCGAAGAAATTCTTGGCTTGAAGAGAGTCTGCAAGCCTCTGATCGATTTTCCCTTGGTAAGATTTCACTTTTTATTATTGCTTAATTTATGTTAAGAGATGACAATGGAGATTCTGAAGACTCTAAAGAATTGTGGGATCAAGGAGCGTTGATGATTCTCATGGTGGATTACAAATGTAAGTTCCTAATGTCAAGGCGAANGAGGATGCATTTAGAGATATATCAAACACAATTCGAATGAACTTAGCCTAGTTCATATTCGATGTCAAGCAACCAAAGGAAGGTACAAACGGTTAGTCACCACACATCACTACCACAGCCGAACTCTAAGACAATTTTTGGGCAACCATAAAATGTCTAAGAGGCGACACAATATCATTCCATCAAGGTGACATTGTTCTTAAACCCTACACTTTTCCTTATGATTTTTAATCCTCAACTCTTTCTTTTTTCCCACCGAGGATGGTGTGATTTTAGTCTAGGGGGAAGGATGTTCCATCCTATTCTAATGCTACTTTCTATTTTCTTGACTTGAGACCTTTTCCACTTTTTACATTAATAATTTTGACATTTTATCGAGTCACATTTTTTTAATTTGAGTCAAAACTAGTAGGGGATTATGATCTTATCCTAATGATCACACGAATCTTGGAAGCGAGGGGTAGGTAAATTACCGATGACCCCAGTATTCGCCTACACCTTTGATTTAAAAATAAGAAAAAGTGAGAAAAGGGAGAGGAAAGGAATAATGCGAAGAAATTCTTGGCTTGAAGAGAGTCTGCAAGCCTCTGATCGATTTTCCCTTGGTAAGATTTCACTTTTTATTATTGCTTAATTTATGTTAAGAGATGACAATGGAGATTCTGAAGACTCTAAAGAATTGTGGGATCAAGGAGCGTTGATGATTCTCATGGTGGATTACAAATGTAAGTTCCTAATGTCAAGGCGAAGAAGAGTGCAAAGACGATATCCCCTAAGATAAGTGAATTCCCATTATTTTCAAAACCTCTTTTCCATGACTTATTCTGATTATTTGCTTGAGGACAAGCAAAGTGTAAGTCTGGGGGAGTTGATAACATCATTATTTTACCCATATTAGCTATAGTTTTCATATGCATTTAGGACTAGTTTGATGAGATTTCAGGTATAAAAGGTCTATTATCAAGTATTTCAGGTTTGAAGAAGGTTTTATAGCAAAAAGGACCAAAAGACAAGGAAAATACGTTTTAGGAAAGTTTCAGAGCTTTACAGTACGGACCACTTTTGAAGACCTTACACAACTCAAAATATATCATGCTTGCTGTTTTTGGAAAGCTGGAAGAGTCAGCTTTCTTCACGAAGTGAAATAAAGTCAATTCATTCATTCATCCGGAAGTTATGCAACCACCCGATGGGCTTTTACCGAGACGTGTTATAAACCAACGTGAAGACAAGCAACCACCCGATGGGCTTTTATTCAAGGCCTGACCAGCGACCATCACCACGGCCCAGTATAAGCCTCCTCCACAGTCCAGAAGTCTCCTTCGCCACCCCTTGTCCTGCACTTAAGAAGAGAAGACGTTTCTACCCTTACAAAACCCTAACCCTAAAACAAAACCCTATAAATACTCTTAAGACCTAGGGTTTTCAAGTGTGCATCTTCTACAGACCTTGGAGCCTCCCTAGCCACGACCAGAGAAGCTCTTTCTCTCTCGCTCGCCATCTCTCTTGAAGCTTGAAGATCTGCCATCAATCTCTCTTTCTACTCTTTTTAGTTTTTTTCATACTATCATTGCTTTTGGGATCAAGTTACTTTTGGGACAAATAGAGAAGTTTCCTTTGAACCCCTTTTTGTTTATTGATTCACTTTTAATACTATACTTTATAATATCAATGTCGTTTCTTTGCATCATGAGCGAGTAGTTTACTTTGTTGGGTTCTATGGGGTGATTGAAGGGGAATTCAACGCTTCAATTAGGTTGTTAGATCTTATTTTCGGTTTTATATTAGAGTTCTTTTGGGACATCTTTATCTTAATGCTTATGCTTGGATTGATCACCAAGTACTGATCTAGAGAACGGGAGCGCTAACCGCGTTATCCTACTTCTCCGAACTAGTGTTATACCGAAACCTTGCTCTTAACCTGCGTAAGTTGAGTTACGAAGTTTGGTGAATGTATCGAACTTGTTTAACTAGCTGGTTGACATGCGTCGTTGCCTGCGAAAGTTGAGTAACGGAGTGTGAAGACTTTAGACTTTCAATCTATGAGAATAACTTGTTAGTTCATTAGTGTTTCGTAGTTGAGAACCTAGACCGGAAATTAGTATTTACTTGTTAGATCTTACACTTAATTTTGCTTAGAACCATGAAAACCCTGAGAAGACTCCCAGAACGCCCAACGCCTTAGTCTTATAGTTTCAAACCGTTTTTATTTATTTTCAATAGTTATTAGGAAAACCAAAACCCCAATCTCTTATTTGGTATTAGCCATAGTTCTTTCTCTTATAATTCAATTTGTGTTTGGTATTACTCTCTGTGGGATCGATCCTAAAATACTACACTGATTAACTGTGCACTTTCAGTTGTTGTGTAGTCTTTTTAGGTAAAAGATTTCGAGTGAAATTCTACACACATCATCTTCTGAAACCATCAGCTTCAACTCTTCAAGAGATGTACTGGGTTGCAAAGTCAGTAATCTTGTACGTTTTTGTTCATCATCAATAAATCTCCACTCCTTGTTGGCATCCAATCTCCATACACCACAAGTAACGTAGATTTGCATCATAATCAGGTAAATGAAAATCTCGTGAAGGGTGAAGATAAAGAAAAGCTGGTGGAAGGTCGAATAGAGGGAAAATAATCGATCATGATAGGTTAAGTTATGAGCAAATCGATTTTTGTGTATTTTTTTTCGTCTAAATAATTAAGAATCACATTCTAAAATATACTAGAACATATCTAAACAATAAATACGGAATCGTAACCGTAAATTATGATTATTTAAATAATAATTACTTTACTTATTTCATTTGTTTTCTTTCTATTTCTATGGTATTCTAAGTTTTACAAATTATAAATTCTAAACCATTTATGATATATCTTTTACTTCTTTTAGTATACAGGGTAAAACATGGAAAATATATTCTGAATCGTGTAGAATAGAGTAAAATGTAGAATACATATTCTTAAGGGACAATTACTCAAATGATATACATTTTAGGTAATATCACCAGAATCTACAAAAAAAGATTTTATTACTAAAATATTTTGGGTATTTTCAAAATACCCAGCGTGCCCTTGTTTTATGTTAACGGAAAAAAGTTATTACAAAAATGCCATTGCCACGTCAGACGCCACGCAAGAAATCACTAACGTGTATTAAATAACCCAGCCGTCAAGCGTAATAGAGGTAATGTCGGCTGAGTTATAGGTATGTTTCGGCTGGTTTAATGAAAAAAAATTTGAGTAAGATCGGACGGCTGACTTTGAGCATAACTCTATCACACGTTACGGCTGAGTTTTCACCGGATGGTTGAGTTGTCAAAATTTTGGCTGAGTTAGAACATAACTCAGCCGTCCTTACGGCTGAGTTATTATCCGATGGTTGA
This sequence comes from Camelina sativa, assembly GCF_000633955.1. NCBI lineage: Eukaryota > Viridiplantae > Streptophyta > Magnoliopsida > Brassicales > Brassicaceae > Camelina > Camelina sativa. The sequence continues at coordinate 8,900,265 of NC_025702.1, read as the reverse complement.
GTTGTCAAATTTTTGGCTGAGTTATCAATACGACACAGCTGAGTTATCTTATTTCCGGCTATCTGAGTTATGAAAAACGGCTGACTTATGAAATGTAGTTTCGGCTAAGTTATGGTTAAATTCTATAACTCAGCCGTGAAAGGCTGACTTATCGCACAACTCGGCCATTTGACGGCTGACTTAGAAGCAAACGATTAATTACTAGAATGTTATTCAGTTACGGCTGAGTTACATATTTTCATTTGACGCAGCGGCTGAATTTGGCTGCCATCTGTAATGTTATTCATGTTGTGACTGAGTTATAATTTATTTCATGGCTGAGATATATTAAGGCTGAGTTATTATTTCTTTAATGGCTGACTTGCCACGTCGGATGCATCATCCATGTCATCATCTTTCTTCTCTGGAAATACGAAACGTCGTTCCTTCGATTCTTCAACTGGTTATTAAGTGAACTATTTACCTTATATATCCTTGTTCTTCTACTTCTTCTTCACTTTCATCTTCACCTAGTTCTTTCTACTTCTTCTTCACCTTGTTCTTCATTTTCTTTCATGGATCCAGTTCTGGTACTAGTTGTTTCCGGTAATTGGGTAAAGAAACAAAGATATACATTTAACACTGATGATAGAGGATGTATAGTTGTGCAGATCGATGGTGGCACAACATATGACAAGCTTGTGGAGTTTGTTCTTGAAGACTACGGACTGGACGCGTTTAGCCATGAGCTAAAGCTGAGCTACATGTTCTTGAACAAGGCACTGAAACTAATGGCGCATGATACATCACCAGTTTTTGTCTCCAATGATCGACAGTTGCAATGTTTTTTGGGGCTATGGAAAACCGATCAGCTACGTCTCTGTGTGGAGTTTTCGGCTAAAGAGTCTACAGAATCTAGTGGAGCTAGAGGAAGTATGATACATCCAAGCAGTTCTGACTCAAAAGTAGAATCTACATACGAAGTAGACGGTGGAGGATTTGAAGGCACTTGTTATGATTATAGTAAGATCGAAGAAAACGAAGAAGAAGAAGAAGTTGTCGAAGAAGCAGATTCACCGATTCCGCCTACTAAGAAGAGAGCTCATAACAACGATAATGCCGGATCGACTATAAACCCAGAGGCTTTTAGGTTGGAGTTGTCAAAGCTAAAAATTGCTGTAAAACAATGATACAGGAGCAAAGCCGAGTTCAGCAATCGCGTGAAACTTATTTCGGTTAGGGATGGATTTGATTTTAATTTACCAGTATCAAATACAAGAATGGTGGTTGCGCGGTGTTGGGTTGAAGGATGCCTTTGGAGAGTTCGTGCATATAGAAAAGGGGATGAGCAGGACTTTCATGTTCGTTTATACGATTTGGAACACTCATGTTCTGTGACGGAACGTTCTAATCGATCCCGTCAAGCAACAGCTGGTGTATTGGCAGGTCTTTACAGGGACTATCTTGGTGATCTTGGTCCGGAAGTTAAACCTAAAAGTGTCGGAGTCATTTTCAACAAGCAATTTAGCATGAAGGTAATTACTCTGTCTTGCCTGACTTAATGATTTTATAAGGCTGATTAATATGAATGTCTTGACTGAGTTATTTACTTATTATGGCTGGTTTTTTTATTCTATACGGCTGACTTATATGAATGTATTGATTGCGTTATTTATATTTTATGTCTGATTTATTAATTTGTTGGTGTCGACAGATGGGTTATTGGAAGGCATATCGGTTGCTGTGATTCGGAAGGGAGATCGATCAGGGAACTCCTAAGGAAAGTTTTAGCGAATTGGCTTCTTACCTATACAGAGTAAGAAGGGAAAATCCAGGTACAATCACGCGTCTCCAAATAGATGATGAAGAAAGATTCAAATATGTTTTTATTGTATTTGGTGCGAATATTGCTGGGTTTGCTTTCTCCATGGTAGTTACAAAGGGACGCTTCTAACAGCCATAGCTCAGGATTGTAACTTTCAAATTTTTCCAATAGCTTTCGCTATTGTTGACACTGAAAATGATGAGTCTTGGCGTTGGTATTTTACACAACTCAAAAATGCCATTCCTGACGAAAAGGATCTTGCGATAATCTCCAATAGACATAAGTCAATAGGGAAAGCGATTGGCGAAGTGTATCCGTTGGCTTCCCGTGGAATTTGCACTTACCATTTGTATAAGAACATTTTGGTAAAGTTCAAAGGAAAGCATTTGTTCACTCTGGTGAAAAAAGCGGCAAGGTGTTTTAGGCTGTCTGATTTTAATGTGGCTTTCAATGAGATTGAAGCAGTTCATCCCGAACTACATGCATACCTCCAAAGAGCTGGTGTCCGAATGTGGCCGCGTGTTCATTTCTTGGGTGAAAGGTACAATTTAATGACAACGAATATTGTCGAATCAATGAACAAAGCACTGTCAAATGCTAGAAGTCTTCCCATAGTTCGACTGCTAGAATCGATACAGAATATGATGGCCATATGGTTTTCTGAACGGAGAGAGGATGCGCAATCGCATCTAACAACGCTCACTCAAGGTGCTGAGAAACTGGTACAGGTAAGTTTACATAAGTCAGTCGTTAATGCTAATAACTCAATCATGCCTCCAGATGAATCAGTCCCGGTTCATGTCGCTGTGGATAATCAACCGTGCATGCCTCCGATTATTGTGAACCCGCCAGGAAGGCCCAAGAAGCGTAGGATTAAAACATCTTTGGAAGTAGCCATCGGAAATAAACGTCCTAGGAAGCAACACACATGTTCGCGATGTAAGCAAGTTTGGCACAATGTGAAAACTTGTCGAATGTAGTTAGGGAGATTTGTTTTATTTTGTGTAATAACTCAGCCGTCAAGTCGTATAAAGCAGTCGTTTTGTTTCAGATTGTTCCTTTTGATAACTCAGTCGTCAAGTCGTATAAACCAGTCTTTTCTTTCATATTGTTCCTTTTGATAACTCAGCCGTCAATTCATATATATCAGCTATATACTTTCAGATTGTTTCTTGTGATAACTAAGCCATTAGTTACTATAACCCAGCCATCAACGAGACCTTTCGTTTTCCCGTAAAACTATAACTCAGCCGTTAAGCAATATTTTGGCGGGAAACCATAAGTTAACCTAATAATAGACTCGACCTTCCTTTTGATAACTCAGTCATTGTAAGAAAGACGTGACCTTTCGTTTTCCTGTAAAATTCTAACTCAGCCTCAAAGTGAGAGTAGATACTAAAATGTGGAAGCATAAAACATGCATACATAGAACATATATAGGTAAACCAAAAAAGAAGGGACCTTTAATACAGGAAAAATGATACTAGCCGAAGAAATGGAAAATACTTATTTTAGAGTCACGAGTTGATAAGGTAGAACTGGAAATGGAAACCCTAAAGGATCTCAGAGACTTTGAGGTACAACCACAAAAGGTAACAGTTTTTGCACAAGATTTCATAGTCTTCATAGCGGAGAGAATGGAAACCATAATCCAAAGCACACATCCAAGCACAAACGGGTGAAGGGAGTAACAAGCTGTCAGGATAGAGAAGAGAGGTTGTGTATGAGTTTTTCCGGGCCGTCTTATAACGAGATAACTCAAACACAAAATCATCATCGGTTGCCATGGGACTCGAAGACATCAGAGGATAATGATATGCATCAAACAGCTGGAGGTAATGGACAGCTATTACCTCATTCCCTTGACAAATACTTAGTATCCCACATGCTATGGTGGCATCAGCATCGGTCGGTACAATACGATTGAGAACATCAATCCCACGCAGGATATCTCTATCCTCAACCACAACCCTTAGCCCTTCGTAGTAGATAGCAATGGGGTTGCCGGCGTCAAAGCATTTGACGAATAAAGGCCTGTACCGCCCTTCAATCTGGAGGCCACCATCAGGGGCATTGGATGTGTTGATTTGTGATGGATCAGTACAAAGGCAATAAATAGCAGCTGTCTTCAGAACTTCTTTACTGTATACTACATTTTTTCCCCTACGACCAGCCCTTAAAACAGAACCAAGTGACCACTATGATCTTCTGCAGCAAGGGAAACGATTTTTATGAAAACATCGTCGGGGAGATCCAGCAATAAGGGTGCTCGAGCGGACATAGTGTTGTAACAAATAATTTTATTCTAGTTTGTAGTTGAGAGGTAATAGATTAAAGAAACGGGGATATTATAACTCAATCACTTGGTTCTATTTGTAGTTGAGAGGTAATAGACTAATAATTTATTGTTAAGCAATATTTTGGCGGGAAACCATAATCTAATCCGCGTCGAGACCTTTATGGATTTATATCAGCCATCGACTTTCAGATTTTTTGTTGTGATAACTCATCAATCATTTACTATAACTCAGTCGTCACATGAATCGACGTGACCTTTCGTTTTTCCGTAAAACTATAAGTCAGCCGTCAAGCAATATTTTGGCAGGAAACCATAAGTTAACCTAATAATAGACGTGACCTTTCTTTTGATAACGATAACTCAGCCGTCACATGAATCGACGTGACTTTTCGTTTTCCCGTAAAACTATAACTCAGCCGTCAAGCAATATTTTTGGGGGGAAACCATAAGTTAACCTAATAATAGACGCGACCTTTCTTTTGATAACGATAACTCAGCCGTCAAGCAATATTTTTGGGGGGAAACCATAAGGCGGACTAATAATAGACGCGACCTTTCTTTTGATAACGATAACTCAGCCGTCACATCAATCGACGTGACCTTTCGTTTTCTCGTAAAACTATAACTCAGCCGTCAAGCAATATTTTGGCGGAAAACCATAAGTTAACCTAATAATAAACGCGATCTTTCTTCTGATAACTCAGCCGTCACATGAATCAATGTGACCGTTCGTTTTCCCGTAAAACTATTACTCAGCCGTCGAGCAATATTTTGGCGCTACCTTTTCATATTGTTTTTCTTTATATTCATATAATTCATTGTATCATTTCGGTTTCTTATTCTCCGCTCATTGCACCTATAAATATTGCATCTTCGTCGAACAGTTCACCTTCAAATCTCAACTATCATTATATTGCATTCCTACGATCGTTGCACATGTAAGTCTCCTCTCCATGCCATGTCAATCTATTGCATATTTTCCAACCATTGCACCTATCAGTTGGTGACAGTTGTTTTTATTTTGATAGCGGAGCTATGGACGGAGAGGGTTCCAACAGACGTGAAAAACGCAAGGCAAAGTGGGGAGACGAAGATAATCAGCCGTCCATCCGCATGGCCGGCTCTAGTTCCAGTAAACGTCAAAGAAATGCAGATTTTGAGTGGGAAGAGGAAGCGCTATTGGCCGTGTCCGAAGCTTTTACTCAGACGAGAGTCGCGGCCGAGGCGGAGACAAAAGATCGCTATGCAGCAATTCTGCATATGATGGATGATCATATGCAGAAGAAGGAAGAGAAGATCGCCCTAGAGCATCAAGTGGACCTAATCAACGCTCAAATATCCCAACTGAATCAAATCTTGGGTGGAGAACTTGTCGACTTAGAGACAAAGCACAAGAGGTTATAGGTTATGAGAGAGATTTCCGAGGCTGATGTCGAACAGTGTGTCCTCATCCTCTTGATTGGGATAAACTAAAAGTTCGTAAATCCTCCTCCTCTTAATCGGTTTTTAAAAGGGAATTCCATTGGTACTGTCGTCTCGTCTTCTTTATGAACTCTGAACTTTTTTCTTTTGATTTCTTTTTGTAATGTTTATTATTAATATTATTTAACCGGCATTACGATATCTCAGCCATTACGGTTTTATAAATCACTATAACTCAGTCGTCACATTACCTTTCATTTTCCCGTAAATATTATAACTCAGCCGTCAAGTTATATATATATCATCCATTTACTTACAGATTGTTTTGTGATAACTCATTATAACTCAGCCGCAACATGACCTTTCGTTTTCTCGTAAATATATTAACTCAGCCGTCAAGTCATAGATATTATCCATTTACTTACAGATTGTGTTTGTGATAAATCAACCATAACTCAGCCGTGAAATGAGCTTTCGTTTTCCCGTAAATATGTTAACTCAGTCGAAAAGTCATATATCATCCATTTACTTACAGATTATTTATTGTAATAACTCAGCCATAACTCACTATAAATCAGCCGTCACATGACCTTTCGTTTTCCCGTAATTACACATCGACTTTGCTGAAAAATTGCCATTAAATTTCCATTAAATTTGAATTGATTACATTCAGTTCGGCAATTCGCCAAAAAAAAAAAAATAATAATAAGAAAAAGACAAGCGTCCTATCAGCGAACTAGTTCCTATGGGAAGGCTAGCATTCTCTAGTATTCTAGACGGTCCTGTAGTCTCAGAATGGGTGCCGGACCGGATAGATCGGACTCCAATGGTTCTTCCACCACCATCTTGCTCAGTTCAGATCGCAAGATCTGACGATCCCGCCTTAAGGCTTCAAGCCTTTCCATCGGCACTTCGGAGACCTTGGACACCATCTCCTCCAAGAAGGCACATGGACCTTCTATGGCATGGCTTTCGCGGAAGAAATGGTCTGTTGAATCCAAGTGGTTGACGTACCGCCTCAGCCTCTCCACAGAAGCTCGGTAGGCCCAGACGTCCGTGATGCGCGGCAAGTCAAACTCTCCCAAAGGTTCGTAATCACCTTCGGGTAAGTTGGGCACCACCATACGGGAGACCTGTTCTTCGCACGATGCATGCTCAGCAAGTAGACGACTCATGCACCACTTCGCCATAAAGAAACCTTCGGCGATGAGCTCATCCAGGACTTGGATAGTGAAACTGACTATTTTTGTGGTGTGGTGAATGATGAATAGAATGATGACTTATGAATGAATGGATGTCAGGGTGTTTCAGTTCCCCTTATGCAATTGTAGTATAAGAGGTGTCAATCCAATCTGAGTGTTTGTGAACAATTAAGATGTGCATATGAGTCTAAGTCAAGCCAGATGTAAAGGTTGTTTGTCACTAACAATCCTATTATGAAATGGAAGGTGCAGAAAGTAAAACTACAAGAACTAGGAGCTAAATGCAAATGGAACAGAGTGA
>NC_025702.1:8891674-8892439 GCF_000633955.1 Camelina sativa | reverse complement strand
CAACAATCAAGCTTGACCAAATCAAATAAACCACAAGATCAACCCAGCCTAACCCATCCTCAAGGTCCTAAGCAAACTACTCACAAGAACACATGGTGAAATAAGTCAAAAACCCAGAAAATATTGAAACTTGCATTATTAGAAAGATGAAACAGAGATCTACAATATTGATGAAGAAATGAAACTCGAAATCTTAATATCTTGAAAGTTATGTAACCAACAAAATACAAGAATCTAGTCTTTCTTTCTTAAACAAGTACAAAATCTAAAAATAAAAGAAAGTGCAAAAAGAATAAATCTAAAAAAAGTAAAAACTAGGTTTTTGACTCTCTAAAAAGCTGCACTATGGTGGCTGCAGGTACAAGGGTCTTATATAGGAGATGAGGTGGAAGCCCTAAAAATACAAAAAGTCAAAGCAGTCAACGGCTCGGTCAACTCGACCAGTGCTCGGTCGAGTGGCTGGTCGAGCTGGCTTCTCTCGTGCATTCTCCACTCGGTCGAGTCCTTCTCAGCACACGGTCGAGTGTCTGGTCGAGTGTGCGGTCGAGTTGGACTCTGGACCTTGATTCTTCAGCCTTAACTCTCTTGTTTTCTCCTCATGATTGCTTCACTTCTCCTCAGCATTGCTTCCATGCTCCTTAAGCTCCAAAATCACCTGTTTATGCATGAAAAGATGCAAATGCAATGCAACTATACTCTAATGCATGATTAGTCCTAAAGCTACACAATAATGGCCTAAATGGATAGCAAAAGATGCAAAAGTTG
>NC_025702.1:8887468-8888596 GCF_000633955.1 Camelina sativa | reverse complement strand
AAACTGCCTTGCTTCCTCAATCTGCTTAGTGGCTTGTCCAAGCAACAGTTGTTGCATCATAGCTCTTAAGTCAGGTTCTTGAGTTTGTGGGGTCTGGAACCATGGAGAGGGATACAATTCAGCCTGGTATACTGGTTGATGTTGCATGGGTATGTAATTGAACATATTGTTGTGGTACATCATTACTGACTCGAACAGGTACTCGGTCGAGCACATGCTCGAGTTGAAGGTCGGGCTGACAGAGATGAGAAGACAAATGTATTCGGGTTGTGACTCGGTCAGGTACTCGATCAGCACTCGGTCGAGTGCTAGCTCGAGTTGATGGTCGAGTTGGTACCTGAAACTCAACATAGACAAGCAGAAGAAGAATCGAGATTAGTAGTGATAAAGGTAGCAATAAAACTTAATCTTAGACTAATAATAACCCTAATTGTCACAAATAAACACTCAAATGGGCAACGGCGCCAAATTGAAACTGACTATTTTTGTGGTGTGGTGAATGATGATTAGAATGATGACTTATGAATGAATGGATGTCAGGGTGTTTCAATTCCCCTTATGCAATTGTAGTATAAGAGCTGTCAATCTAATCTGAGTGTTTGTGAACAATTAAGATGTGCATATGAGTCTAAGTTAAGCCAGATGTAAAGGTTGTTTGTCACTAACAATCCTATTATGAAATGGAAGGTGCAGAAAGTAAAACTACAAGAACTAGGAGCTAAATGCAAATGGAACAGAGTGATTATAATAGCAAGAACAGAAATAGAAACTATGTTGATGAAGAACTAATGCAAGATAAGTAATGAACAGAAAATTAAATGAATGCAACAGAAATAAAACAGGAATTAAACAGGACAATCACAAATCATAAACACAAGTTCTGGGGACGAACTCGAGCAAGCACTCGACCGAGTGTAGGTCGAGTACAGGGTCGAGCTAGACTAAACGTGAAAACAGAGCAACACAATAAAAACAGAGCAATGCAAAAACGAATCAAACAACAAGCAAGCAATGATATTTAGACTAAGATATTAATAAACAAAGAAGGCCTTGAGGAGGGATTCATGGGCTGAACTAATCATTGTGGTTATCTAACTTGGTCAACAAATCTCAAGCAAACTTTGAGCT
>NC_025702.1:8881844-8885467 GCF_000633955.1 Camelina sativa | reverse complement strand
TTCTCCTCAGCATTGCTTCCATGCTCCTTAAGCTCCAAAATCACCTGTTTATGCATGAAAAGATGCAAATGCAATGCAACTATACTCTAATGCATGATTAGTCCTAAAGCTACACAATAATGGCCTAAATGGATAGCAAAAGATGCAAAAGTTGTGAATAAACTAAGGGAAAACAAGGTAAAATATATGAACATCAGATAGTCCCTTCCAATCGACATAGCCGAAAGACTTGCTCGAGTTTAAGACGAAGTGCATTGATATACGCACCTAGTCTCTTACGGCGAGCTCGGTACATCCGGAGTTCCTTTCGCAAAGGATCCACTTCCTGCTCGACGACGTTGAAACTCAGAACGAGTTCATGGGATCTAGACGTCTCCGTCTCCTCTTGAGGAGGGGCATTATCCGACGCATTCGGATCGAAACCGCTTTCTCCAGCGGCTGTCCGTTCTCAGGCTTGTTTCAACCATGCAGATCGAGTAGTCACTAGCATCGTTGATAGTCTCGTTCGAGTTTTGAATGCTCTGCACATTTCCAACCCTTCCCCTATTTATACTAAAACCTGGAACGCAACTGCGATCCCCTTCCACCAATCAGATTGCGACAGTAATTTCGCTGCGTCCCGAGAATCACTCTAGAAGACCGTAATAAACATTCATTGTTTCTAAAAACGCGTCCCTAAAAAAATCAGTATAACTCAGCCGTAACATAAAAATAGATGGCTAATTTATTTCAATGTCACGACTGAGTTATAATATTTATAAGAAAACGAAAGGCCTCATCTATTATTAGGTTAACTTATGGTTTCCCGCCAAAATATCGCTTTACTACTGAGTTATAATATTTATGGGAAAGCGAAAGGTCATGTGACGGCTGGGTTATAATAAACTATGTCTGATATATGACTTGACGGTAAGTTATAAAATTTACGGAGAACTCAGCCATAAACTTTATTATAACGAAAGGATTGGAAATGCTCAATAAAAATATGTCCATTTAATGAATAAAAACTGGAACACAACTGCGATCCCCTTCCACCAATCAGATTGCCACAGTAATTTCGCTGCGTCCCGAGAATCACTCTAGAAGACCGTAATAAACATTCAATGTTTCAAAAAACGCATCCCTAAAAAAATTAGTATAACTCAGCCGTAACATAAAAATAGATGGCTGATTTATTTCAATGTCACGACTGAGTTATAATATTTATAAGAAAACGAAAGGCCTCATCTATTATTAGGTTAACTTATGGTTTCCCGCCAAAATATCGCTTTACTACTGAGTTATAATATTTATGGGAAAGCGAAAGGTCATGTGACGGCTGGGTTATAATAAACTATGTCTGATATATGACTTGACGGTAAGTTATAAAATTTACGGATAAAGTCAGCCATAAGTATTACTATAACGAAAGGATTGGAAATGCTCAATAAAAATATTCCCATTTAATGAATAAAACCAAAAATAAAAGTCTCTATCATAGATATATAATTTAAGACAAAAAGGGACCTCTAATACATGAAAAAGATACTCGCCTAAGAAATGAAAAATAGTAATTTTACAATAAACAGACTTTAGAGTCACGAGTTAATGAGGTAAAAATCACTGCTAGAAACCCTAAAGGATCTCAGAAACTTTGAGGGACAACCACCAAAGGTAACAGTTATTGCACATGATTTCATTGTCTCCATAAAAGAGACAATAGGGACTGTTATCCAAAGCACATATCATAGCACAAGCGGGTGAAGGGAGTAACGGGCTGTCAGGATAGAGATGGGAGGCTATGTGTGTGTTTTTCTGGGCCGTCTTATAACGAGATAATTCAAACACAAAAGCATTACCGGTTGCCATAGCACCCAAAGACTTCAGATGATAATGATGTGTATCAAACAGCTGGAGGTAACGGATGGCCAGAACCTCATTCCCTAGACAAATACTTAGTACCCCACATGCGAAGGTGGCATCTCGATCGGCCGGTACAATACGACTGAGAATATCAATCCCACAGAGGATATCTCTATCCTCAGCCACAACCCTTAGCCCTTTGTAGTAGATGGCAATGGGGTTGCTGGCGTCAAAGAATTTGACGAAGAAAGGCTTGTACCACCCTTCAATCTGGAGGCCACCATCAGGGGCATTGGATGTGTTGATTTGTGATGGATCAGTACAAAGGCAATAGATAACAGCTGTCTTCAGAACTTCTTTACTGTATACTGCATTTCTTCCCCTACGACCAGCCCTTAAAATAGAACCAAGTGACCACCATTGATCTTCTGCAGAAAGGGAAACGATTTTTATGAAAAAATCATCGGGGAGATCCGGCAATAAGGGTGCTCGAGCGGACATAGTGTTGTAAAAAATAATTTTATTCTATTTTGTAGCTGAGTGGTAATAGACTAAAGAAACGGGAATATTATAACTCAGTCACTTGGTTCTATTTGTAGTTGAGAGGTATATATATACAGAGATAGCATAAAAGTATATTATTTGGTTAGACAGAATACATGAAAGCAATAACGTTACTATAACTCAGCCATCACATGAATCGACGAGACCTTTCATTTTTCCTTAAATACCATAACTCAGCCGTGAAAAGCGATAAATCAGCCATCTACTTCCAGATTATTACTAGTAATAACTCAGCCATAAATTACTATAACTCAACCAATGCTAGAGGTTTACTCACTTAGCCTAAGAGATTAGATGAGTAAGGGGTTTACTGACAATGATGAATCGGATCTTAATGCCTGCTTGGTCATGTTTCTCCAACGAGAGTTGGGTAGGGGAGTGATCAAGGTTGATTGTTTCTATCACGAGAGTGTTTTAACAATATTTTAGAGATTCATTGTCTAGGAAATATTTGCTTGAGGCATGTAAGGCATCTGTACTGGTTAGGAACACTTAGGATTCCATTACCCCATCCTTAGAAGCTTTCATATTTTAATTGCTTGCATTTTCATTCATCACTTGATCTCTTACCCGATCAGGTACACGATAACCTGCATCGAGTAATCCCTCGAGTTGTTCATATTTCATTTGCTTACTCGATCACCCCACCCGATCTTGTACTCGAATGCTTGCATCGAGTGCTTAGGTCGTGTGGTTCTTTGTTTATATTCTTTTCTTTTATTATTTTAGGATTGTTAGATAAAACCCATAATTGCTTGGCTTGACTTGCTTTGTTCTGATTGCATCCTTCCTGCTAGCATAAACAACCATTTGGATTGATAACCCTGCTATCAATTTGGCGCCGTTGCCATTTGGTTGATTTTATTTTGCTACGTTTAGGATTTCAGCATTTGCTAGATCAAGTTCTTTTGTTTATATTGGTTCGTAGTCTGACTTGTTTGCTTTCGCTCTTGTTTGTTTTCAATCTCAGGTACAACCCGAGAACCCACCCGACCCATCACTCGATCACCTGGATTGAGTAGACCCTTGTGTACACACTCGGTTACTTTCATGTGCATGCATACACGATCCAAAGGTAGCCAGAACCTGAGTCCTTTCATCGACAAAATCGAGAGACCAAGGCTACTCAGACAACAACAAGTTCAACCGCAACCAGCAATCATTGAGGAGACAATGAACAATCAAAACGGTCCACCAGCTCTTCAAGCAAGGACCGA
>NC_025702.1:8878619-8881536 GCF_000633955.1 Camelina sativa | reverse complement strand
CCCTCGAGTTGTTCATATTTCATTTGCTTACTCGATCACCCCACCCGATCTTGTACTCGAATGCTTGCATCGAGTGCTTAGGTCGTGTGGTTCTTTGTTTATATTCTTTTCTTTTATTATTTTAGGATTGTTAGATAAAACCCATAATTGCTTGGCTTGACTTGCTTTGTTCTGATTGCATCCTTCCTGCTAGCATAAACAACCATTTGGATTGATAACCCTGCTATCAATTTGGCGCCGTTGCCATTTGGTTGATTTTATTTTGCTACGTTTAGGATTTCAGCATTTGCTAGATCAAGTTCTTTTGTTTATATTGGTTCGTAGTCTGACTTGTTTGCTTTCGCTCTTGTTTGTTTTCAATCTCAGGTACAACCCGAGAACCCACCCGACCCATCACTCGATCACCTGGATTGAGTAGACCCTTGTGTACACACTCGGTTACTTTCATGTGCATGCATACACGATCCAAAGGTAGCCAGAACCTGAGTCCTTTCATCGACAAAATCGAGAGACCAAGGCTACTCAGACAACAACAAGTTCAACCGCAACCAGCAATCATTGAGGAGACAATGAACAATCAAAACGGTCCACCAGCTCTTCAAGCAAGGACCGAGTGTAGGTCGAGTACAGGGTCGAGCTAGACTAAACGTGAAAACAGAGCAACACAATAAAAACAGAGCAATGCAAAAATGAATCGAACAACAAGCAAGCAATGATATTTAGACTAAGATATTAATAAACAAAGAAGGCCTTGAGGAGGGATTCATGGGCTGAACTAATCATTGTGGTTATCTAACTTGGTCAACAAATCTCAAGCAAACTTTGAGCTAATCTCTAGACATACTATTCTAAGACATGTTTAATCCACTCTCATGGCAAGAAACAATCAAACCTATGCATTTCTAGACTTGTTCTCACAAAGTAAAGAATCTACACAAGCAGACATTAAGCAATACATCTCAAACCAAACAAGACTTCTAATCTCTTAGCAAGCCTAATGGTAAGCTCTAGATCTAGCCTTATCTATGCTCCTTAGACATTGGTGTGATGCTAAGATGCTTGAAATCAAACCCTACCTTCTCAGATATAGGATCAGCATTAAGAACATCTAGCCTAGAAGAGATCTACAACAATTAAGCTTGACCAAATCAAATAAACCACAAGATCAACCCAGCCTAACCCATCCTCAAGGTCCTAAGCAAACTACTCACAAGAACACATGGTGAAATAAGTCAAAAACCCAGAAAATATTGAAACTTGCATTATTAGACCCGAGAACCCACCCGACCCGTCACTCGATCACCTGGATTGAGTAGACCCTTGTGTACACACTCGGTTACTTTCATGTGCATGCATACACGATCCAAAGGTAGCCAGAACCTGAGTCCTTTCATCGACAAAATCGAGAGACCAAGGATACTCAGACAACAACAAGTTCAACCGCAACCAGCAATCATTGAGGAGACAATGAACAATCAAAACGGTCCACCAGCTCTTCAAGCAAGGACCAACATAGGAGCAGGAGATGCTCCATCTACTCACACTCAAAGGAATGACATTGCGCCACCTGATGTCCAGAACAACAATTTTGAGATCAAGAGCAGTCTCATCCAGATGATACAGAGTAATAAGTTTCATGGATTGCCAATGGAGGACCCATTGGATCATCTGGATGAATTTGATAGGTTCTGTAGCCTCACAAAGATAAATGGAGTTAGTGAGGATGGATTCAAACTCAGGCTTTTCCCATTCTCTTTGGGAGACAAAGCCCACATCTGGGAGAAATCACTCCCCAAGGAGTCCATCACCACTTGGGAAGCGTGCAAGAAGGCATTCCTGGCCAAATTCTTCTCCAACTCCAGAACCGCAAGGCTGCGAAATGACATTTCCAGCTTTGTTCAGAAGAACAATGAAACGTTCAGTGAAGCTTGGAAACGTTTCAAGGGATACACTACCAGATGTCCTCATCACGCCTTCAGCAATGCTTCATTGCTGAGTACACTNATAGGAGCAGGAGATGCTCCATCTACTCACACTCAAAGGAATGACATTGCGCCACCTGATGTCCAGAACAACAATTTTGAGATCAAGAGCAGTCTCATCCAGATGATACAGAGTAATAAGTTTCATGGATTGCCAATGGAGGACCCATTGGATCATCTGGATGAATTTGATAGGTTCTGTAGCCTCACAAAGATAAATGGAGTTAGTGAGGATGGATTCAAACTCAGGCTTTTCCCATTCTCTTTGGGAGACAAAGCCCACATCTGGGAGAAATCACTCCCCAAGGAGTCCATCACCACTTGGGAAGCGTGCAAGAAGGCATTCCTGGCCAAATTCTTCTCCAACTCCAGAACCGCAAGGCTGCGAAATGACATTTCCAGCTTTGTTCAGAAGAACAATGAAACGTTCAGTGAAGCTTGGAAACGTTTCAAGGGATACACTACCAGATGTCCTCATCACGCCTTCAGCAATGCTTCATTGCTGAGTACACTCTACAGAGGAGTGGTCCCCAAGATACGGATGTTGCTGGACACCGCAAGCAATGGTAACTTCCTCAACAAGGATGTTGATGAAGGTTGTGACCTAGTGGAGAACTTGGCTCAATCTGATGGGAATTACAATGAGAAGTACGACTGCAATGTGCGATCTACAGGAGAGGAAGAGCAGTTTTTACAACAAGATGGGGAGACTGTACAAATAGAGGATGTTAACCACATCAACAACCAAGGAGGATACAACAGAGGGTACAACAACTACAAGCCGAATCCAAGTCTGTCCTACCCACACCCGATACAAAGCCCAATGCCTCCATCTAGTTCATCTTCGCTGGATTTGCTATCACTGATGCACACAGTCCTATCCAATCAGAAGACCGACATGATACACATTAATACAAGATTCGATGATCTCGCCT
>NC_025702.1:8850721-8877232 GCF_000633955.1 Camelina sativa | reverse complement strand
ACCGACACAATACACATTAATACAAGATTCGATGATCTCGCCTGCCGTCTATCCGCCAACTTCAAAGAACTACATAACAAGTATGATGCCCTGGGATCTCGAATTCAGTGCTCACGGATAACTCGACTGCCACCTCCAAAAGTCCTACGGAGTCTGCACACGTGATAGCCTTACGGAGTGAAAGACAACTACCACCTCGAATGGCACCACTGAAAATCACTGAGGACAGCAATGATTTAGATGGGGAGGATCTCCGTGAACCGGCCATTTCTGCTGNCTGAACCACCAGCCCACTCTCCAGAACAGCCCGACCCTGCACCCGACCACACTCCTCGGATAGATGATCAGGTTGACACTACAGTAACTCCGTCTCCTGCAGACAAACCGGGAGGAGAGGAACAAAAAGAAAGAAGATTCATCCCTCCACCCTACAAGCCACCATTGCCATTCCCTGGACAATTTCGCAAGGAACTTCTGGAGAAGTACAAAGCATTGTTCGAGAAAGAGATTTAAGAACTTGAACTCCGCATGCCTCTCATGGACGCTTTCACCCTGATACCTCCTTACCAGAAATTCCTGAAGGATGCAGTGATGGAGCGGATCAAACAAGCACAAGGGATGGTCATACTCAATCATGAGAGCAGTGCCATAATCCAGAGGACTGCTTCACCTAAGAAACTGAGCGACCCGGGATTGTTTACCTTACCTTGCTCGATCGGACCACTGAAGTTCGGAAGATGCCTTTGCGATTTGGGGGCATCCGTCAGCCTAATGCCACTAACTATAGCCAAACATCTTGGATTCGAGAAATTCAAGCCTACGGACATCCAACTGGTTCTGGCAGATCGAACTACGAGGTTGCCTAGCGGAGTTCTGGAAGACTTGCCGGTCAAGGTAGGGTTAGTAGATGTACCATCGCAGGGGCAATGATTGATGTAAGAAACGGGAGGATCGATCTGAAGCTCGGGGAAAACCTCACTATGCAGTTTGACATTCGGGAAACTATGAAATAACCTACTATAGCTGGTCAAACCTTCTTGATAGAGGAGTTAGAAAAACTGCGTGAGGAGGCATTTGAGGAGATTGCAATCGGGGATTGTTTACAAACAGCACTGACAAATGATGGTAAGGAGGGATTCGTGCATCAATAAACGGAGCTCTACAAGGAGCTGCTTGATACTTATTGAGAGGTCATCGAACCAGAGCTAAGTGAGGACATAAGGGAAGCTGAAAGAGAGGGAGTGATGCTCGACAACAGAAGCTCGGACATGTCAGTAGTCACCTCCTACATCATGTTGTGCAGTTGCTCAACACCAGCCCACCCAGACGCTAACACGATCGCCCCATCGAGTAGGATGATCGAGCACAACCTCAAGCACCAACTCCAAACCACTGATGATTGGTCCGAGTCTAAAGTGCCAAAAGTGGAACTCAAACCTCTTCCATCTGGGCTAAGGTACGCTTTCTTAGGACCTAATTCAACCTATTCAGTGATCGTCAATTCTAGTCTGCCTGAAAAGGAATTGGATTTGCTTTGCACTCAATTAAGAAACTATAGGAGAGCAATAGGCTATACTTTAGATGATATCAAGGGTATATCCCCTCATCTTTGCACCCACCAGATAAACCTTGAGGAAAAATCGTACTCTAGTGTGAAACCTCAGCGTCGGCTGAACCCAAACCTGAAAGAAGTGGTGAAAAAGGAATTTCTGAAGCTGCTCGATGCTGGAGTTATCTACCCTATTTCTGATAGCACTTGGGTGTCCCCGGTGCACTGCGTTCTGAAGAAAGAAGAATCACCGTCATCAAAAACGAGAAAGACAAGCTAATTCCCACAAGAACGATAACTGGTCATCGAATGTGTATTGACTATAGGAAGCTTAACGCAGCCTCGAGAAAGGATCATTTCCCCCTGCCTTTCATCGACCAGATGCTAGAACGACTGGCTAACCACCCTTACTACTGTTTCGTTGACGGGTATAATGGATTTTTCCAAATCCCAATTCACCCTGCTGACCAGGAGAAGACAACCTTCACCTGCCCTTACGGTACCTTCGCCTATAAGAGGATGCCTTTCGGTTTGTGCAACGCTCCCGCGACTTTCTAAAGATGAATGACATCTATCTTCTCGGATTTAATAGAAGAAATGGTGGAAGTTTTTATGGATGACTTTCCAGTATATGGAGCTTCTTTCACATCCTGTCTGTCAAACCTCTAAGAGGTGCTGAAAAGGTGTGAAGAAACAAACCTAGTGTTAAACTGGGAAAAGTGCCACTTTATGGTCCAGGAGGGAATAGTTTTAGGGCACAAGATCTCAGAAAAGGGGATAGAGGTCGACAAGGCTAAGATCGAAGTAATGGTTCAGCTGCAACCTCCTAAATCGGTGAGAGATGTCATAAGCTTTTTAGGGCACGCAGGATTCTACAGGCGATTCATTAAAGACTTCTCTAAGATCGCACAAACGTTAACGCGGCTCCTTTGCAATGAAGCAGAGTTTATTGTCGACAAGGACTGTTTAGACGCCTTCAACAAGATAAAGGAGGCTTTGGTGAGCGCGCCAATAGTTCAAGCACCTAACTGGGACCATCTCTTCGAGATTATGTGTGATGCATCAGATTATGCTGTGGGAGCAGTACTAGGTCAAAGAATAGATAAAAAGCTCCATGTGATCTACTAAGCCAGCAGAACCATGGACGATGCCCAGACGAGGTATGCGACAACTGAAAAAGAGCTCCTTGCTGTGGTTTTCGCGTTTGAGAAGTTCAGAAGCTACCTAGTCGGTTCGAAGGTGATTGTCTACACGGATCATGCTGCCCTACGGTATATTTACTCAAAAAAGGACACCAAACCTAGGCTCCTCCGATGGATCCTTCTTCTGCAAGAGTTTGACATAGAGATCCTGGATAAAAAAAGAATTGAAAACGGGGTAGCAGACCATCTGTCCAGAATGAGAATCGAAGATCCACCCCCAATAGATGACTCAATGCCCGAAGAAAGACTGATGCACATCTCCTTCTTGGAAGAAATGAGCCACACGATCGGACACACGATAGCTTACTCGACCCCCGAGTCTACCAGGTCGATCGAGTTGATGGCAATCGAGTCGGTTGAGCTACCATGGTACTCAGATTTCGTGAACTACATGGTGTGCGGGGAAATTCCTAAGGACTATGACGCTCATAGAAAGAAGAAGTTCTTCAGGGATGTCAACAACTACTACTGGGATGAACCTTATCTTTACAAGAAAAGGACGAATGGCCTGTTCAGACGATGTATAGCAGAGGAGGAAGTCCGAGGAGTACTAGAGCACTATCATGGGTCCCCCTATGGAGGACATTTTGCCACCTTCAAAACAGTCCAAAACATACTACAAGCTGGTCTTTGGTGGCCAACAATGTTTAAGGACGCACATCTCTTCATAGCACAATGTGAGTCGTGCTAGAAAATTGGTAACATAGGTCGAAGGAATGAAATGCCTCAGCAGCCAATCTTAGATGTCGAAGTTTTCAATGTCTAGGGAATAGATTTCATGGGACCTTTCCACCCACCCTCAAATGGAAACATGTACATCCTAGTGGCAGTCGACTATGTCTCGAAGTGGGTAGAAGCAATCGCCAGCCCGACGAATGATCACAAGGTCGTAATGAAGATGTTCAAAAGCATCATTTTCCAGAGATTTGGAATCCCAAGAGTAGTGATCAGTGATGGAGGAACCCACTTCATTAACAGGGTTTTCGATGGCTTGTTGAGAAAGTACGGAGTCAAGCATAAATTCGCGACAGCTTATCACCCACAGACCAGCGGACAAGTGGAAGTAAGCAACAAACAGATCAAAGCGATATTAGCCAGAATCGTGGAAATCATAAAAAAAAGATTGGGCATTCAAGCTGGATGATGCGTTATGGGCTTACAGGACCGCTTATAAAATACCGATTGGGCGGACCCCTTTCCAGCTTCTTTATGGAAAAAACTGTCATCTTCCGGTCGAGGTTGAATACAAAGAAATGTGGGCGACCAAGCTGCTGAATTTGGACATAAAGACTACTCAAGAGAAGAGAGTAATGGATATCCACGAACTTGATGAGATATGGCTAGAGGCCTATGATAATTCGAGAATCTACAAGGAAAGAACCAAAGCTTTTCATGACAAGATGATCCGACACAAGGATTTGAAAGTTGGGATAAAGTCCTTTTGTTCAACTCAAAGCTTTGGCTGTTCCCTGGGAAGCTCAAGTCAAGATGGTCAGGACCCTTCGAAATTAAAAAGGTTCTGCTCTATGGAGTGGTGACTTTACTAGGAAAAGATGAGACAGAAATTTCTGTGAATGGGCAGAGAGTGAAGAAATACATGGCAAATGAGAACACAGAGGTGGGATCATCTCTGCGTCTCGTCGATCCCGCGCCAGTCTGAGATGAACTGAAAGTCAAGCTTAGAGACTATAAACAAGCTCACTTGGGAGGAAATACCAAAGGCAGGTTTGTAAATACAATTTACATTTTAAAGTCTTTTCTCTCTTAAGTGCTTTCGCCCTACCCGATGAGCTACACGGTACCCCCCTCGATCAACCCCTCGGATGCTGGTCCGAGTAAGTCGTCCGTGCATATCACCGAGCTCTCTGACGAGCAAACACCGGCACCTGCTGAAGCCGGAGACGACCCTGGCTACACGTTGGCGAGTATGGAGGCTGCTGCAACCTCCTTCTTCACCAACCCATGAGGTACCACTTTCATCTGATCTTTGTAAATAACATTGCATTTAGTTTATTTCATTTTGTGTGATTCTTGGATTCTTTTTCCAACTTTTATTTACACAGAGACTGTGTAATTTAAGTTTGGGGGAAGGTCCAGAATATTTTTAACTTTGTGTTTTATTTTCTTAATTTTCTTATTTAAAATTTTTGCATGCTAGTTTTATTTATTTGAGTCTGCATCTATGTTCATTGAAAAACCCAAAAAAATTTGAAAATTAAAAAAAAAAAAAAAAGTGTTCATGTAGTTGCATTCACATATTAGGATTGAGTCTAGTTTGTTTCATATAGGATTGTTGCATATGCATCTTAGGGGACAATGATTAAAATTACCTTGTTTAAAATCAAATCTTAGGATTGAATCTATAGCCCTTAATCACAGTTCATTGTTGCTAGATCAATCTTTGGAAAAAAATGAAAACTCTTTGCTTAGATCCTTGTGTCGTTTGAATGTTTCCTCCACTTGTTTGAACTTTGGAACATCTCTATATTATTGGACTTAATTTGAGCTTAAATTGTCTTGCTTATGGAATTTGAATACTTGCTCATGGTAACTCTAAACTCGGGTTAGCACTCCATTTCTACCAATCTTTTCGTTTTAACCCGATTCGTTTTTCCTACCCTTGAACCCAAACCTTTCTTTCAAACCTTGTTGTGAATTGTTGAGCGAGGCCTTTTTCATTGTGCTATAGGTTGTGAAACCTTGAGAGTATTGAGAACGACAAAGAATTGCCTCTTGATTTAGCTAAGTTAGAATTTGAACTAGCTAATAGATTCCGTTTTGAAAGATAGGTGGTTAGTATGTTTATTTGGGGTTGGGTTGAGGAATATATATAAAAAAAAAGAAGTCCCTAAGGTTAGAATCAATTAGCTCTAAGTCTCTAAGTAAAAAAAAAATAATAAGAGAAAAAGTGTTTGCTATAGTCTCCTAGAAAGAAAGAAAATATATATATATACATATTAGGAGTTTAGCAAAGAAAGAAAAGAAAAAAAAAAGAGAGAAGAGAGCTAGAAGTTTAAAGTTTAAACCTTAGGGAATAAAAAAAAAAAAAAAGAGTTAAAATCAAGGATGTGAGTAGTATAATTCTAGGGGTTTGATAAAAAAAAAAAAAAAAAAGAGAAAGAAAGTAAATGAGAAAATGGTAGATTATCAAGAGTTAAGTTTTGTATGCCCAAATTGTTCTCAATCTTAGATAGTTTTCACAACTGTCTAGCATTCCTTCTTTTGAGAGAAAACCACCCAAAGAATTTGTTTGAAACCACCTTACTAAAAAGCCTTACCCTTGAAACCGATTGAGCTTGATTCACCTTTCATTTGCAAGAATTCGCCAAACACTTAATTGAATGTGAAAGAGATGTTCTTTACTTTTAGTTGGAGGTTGAACTAGATCGATGCATGGTAATAAGCATAGAAAAATATTTGTAAGTATGTTGATTGATCTTAGCACCATTAAACTATCTTTAAGGACTATAGCTTGAATCCTTCGCTTAGCATATAAAGGTTATGAGTCCCCGTTTTCAAACCGCACCCTCCTACTTCCTTGCTAGAGGACTAGCAAGATTTAAGTTTGGGGGTCTGATAACTCTCTAGTTTACATGTTTTTAGCATCCTTTTTTGTCAATATTTTGCATTGTTCATACCCTTAACTTAGCATTTTTAGGTCATTAATTGTAGGAATTCACTTTTAGGCCATTTAGGGTGTTGCATTTTTGCATTTGCATATTTTGGATGAAAACAGGTGCTTAAGAGCCTAGAATGGGGAAAAACAAGGACAAACCCGAGCATGTACCCGAAGGAGCCATCGAGCTGGAAGAACAAGTCTGAACCCCAACACGATCGAGGAGGATCCAAGAGCCGGAAGAACAAGCCAAAGATCTATTCGAGGAGTAACCCGACTTCATCCTCGTGTACCCCATCGAGTGGACCATCGGGCAGGTCTGGGAAGCTAGGTCAAAGGGGTTTCCATATATAACTGTGAGAGAACTGAGCGACTCAAACACCTTTCCCTTTTGTTTTAGATTTTATTTTCATAACTTTTTATCATTTCTTTTAGATTTCTTTCTTGTACTCTTATCCCTCTACTTTATCGTTTAATATAATGCAATTTTCCTTCATATTTGTTGTTATGTTTCTTGCTATGATTTCCGAGTAGTGAAGTAAAGTTTTTAGGGATGGGATAGATGATTTTGTGTTCTTGATCGGTTAGGATGTCTTAGTTGATTGAATATGTTTAATACTTTTTCTTCTAGATTGGTGTTCTTAATGCTGTCAACAAACCAAGAGGGTGAGATTAGATCTACGGTGGTTTACCACCGAGAGGTGTAGATGAGATGCTTGAATCAACCAATGCTAGAGGTTTACTCACTTAGCCTAAGAGATTAGATGAGTAAACGGTTTACTGACAATGATGAATCAGATCTTAATGCCTGCTTGGTCATGTTTCTCCAACGAGAGTTGGGTAGGGGAGTGATCAAGGTTGATTGTTTCTATCACGAGAGTGTTTTAACAAGATTTTAAAGATATATTGTCTAGGAAATATTTCCTTTAGGTATGTAAGGCATATGTACTGGTTAGGAACACTTAGGATTCGATTACCCCATCCTTAGAAGCTTTCGTATTTTAATTGCTTGCATTTTCATTCATCACTCGATCACTTACCCGATCAGGTACACGATAACCTGCATCGAGTAACCCCTCGAGTTGTTCATATTTCATTTGCTTACTCGATCACCCCACACGATCATGTACTCGAATGCTTGCATCGAGTGCTTAGGTCATGTGGTTCTTTGTTTATATTCTTTTCTTTTATTATTTTAGGATTGTTAGATAATACTCATAATTGCTTGGCTTGACTTGCATTGTTCTGATTGCATCCTTCCTGCTAGCATAAACAACCATTTGGATTGATAACCCTTTGTACTACAACTGCATAGGGAATTGATACCCTGGGTGAAAAACCTGCTATCAGAAACCATAAGTTAACCTAATAATACATGCGAACTTTCGTTTTCCTATTGTTTTCCTTTATATTCTCCTCATTCATATGTCTGACTCTCTTTCATCTCATTCTTCGTTACTATTGTTTCTCTTTATACTCTCCTAAATCACAGATCTTTCTATTTGTTACATCTTCCTATCGACATGGAAGTTGTTCCTCATATCGATGGACAGTTTATTAGAGATGTCGAAGCGATCATTTGCGCCACTGATCGGGAGAATATTCTGGTTCTAAACCCTGGTGTGGGTTACTGGGTTGACAAAACTGGCAACACAACTGGCACCATGCGTGGCCGACGTACCGCTTGATTCCCTCGCGGTAAGATCTCTGGACATACCACCATATTGATATTATTCTATACTCTTATCGTTTCTTTCCTTTAATTGTAGCGTAAATACAAGTGGGATCCAAATCATACTTTAACGGTCTAGATGCAGTTTAATTTGGTGGCTAGTACGTTATCCGGAGCCCAGATGCGTGCGCTCAAGAGGATATGGGCGAAAGGTGGCAATAAACCCGAGATGCTGAGTAGCATAGTTTGGAATGATTTGGTCGATATGTTTGAAGAATTTGGCCCAGATGACGTCGGTTTCAGAAAGTGATTTCCATTGTACTTTCGTGTCGAATTCTATATGAACTATGAACTAGGAACTAAGCACTACGATTGTGTGTTTTTTGTTTTCTTTGTTTCGTTTATGTTGTACCTTCATATTAATATAAATCAGTCGTCATTTCGACATCTCAGCCATTACAGAATTATAACTCAACCATACAGTTCAATAATTCAACCATAATATTTGATTATTTTGATTAATATATTGTGCATGTGAATTTGAGCAGGCACAAAATTAGTGATTTTTCGCGTTTCCCTAACAACACTTTTTGTGACATCGAGAGAAATTTTAATATGTATTAGGAGTCTGGCAGAACGAAAGATCCAGAAAAGAAAGAAGAATACGTTTTCATATTAATGAGAAGACCCTAAACGATAACTCAGAATAGGGGAAAACTATAACTCATCCAACCCTCCAATTATAAGACTAAATAACCGACCAAATCGAACCGAACCGAAAAACTAATTTTCTCCTATTCGATTAATTATGGTCATATTCGGATTGCTATCGGTTATATTAAGTTAATCTACCAAATTTGGATAACATTTGGGTTATTTATGGGGATATATTTATCTAACCAGACCATAACCGAAAATAACCGAAAAATAATTTCAAAATTTTTAAAATATACCACCTTAACCAAATTACCACCTTAAACCAAACTGTTATATTAAAACCCATAATGTTGGAAATATGAATCCTAAACCCCAAACCCTAACCCTAACCCTAACCCCTAACCCCTAACCCCTAAATGTCATGTTTTGAATGTTTTACACATTTTGATCCGAATATGTAAAAGTCACATGTTGTCTATAATTATTACTTTTTGTTGGTTATAATGATTGTAATATTCATTTCTCAATTCTAAATTTAAATTTTGAGTTATAATAATGTAAATTTACAAATATTTCATAAATCACCAATATAAGTAGAGCTGTCAAAATGGGCGGGCTGTCCATGGACGGACCATGTCCAATTCATTATGGACCGGTCATGGACAAGCCCATAATTGAAATGGGCTTAAGTGGGCGTGGACAACAAAGCCCACAGACAAAACGGGCGCGGACGACCTGGACATTGGGTATAAGTCAATAACTCAGCCATTACTTAGTCACTTTGTCGGAATGTTTTTTATTTTTTATTCGAATTTTTAATTATTTTGTATAATATGTAGTGAAAAAAAGCTGACTTTGTAGGATGTTTTACGCGTGTGGATCTGAGCGTACACATAATTATTGTTCGGGTTTCCCCAACAACACTTTTTCTAATATCTAGGCACATTGTAATTGGATAATTTATTAGGAATCTGACATAACGAAAGACCAAGGAAAGAATGAAGAATATGTTTTCATATTATTGAGGACCGTAAACAATAACTCAGCCATGATAAACGGTATCTCAGCCAACCCTTAAATTAGAATGAATAAATGACCGACCAAACCAAACCGAACCGAAAAAATAAATTTTCCTAGTTTGGTATTATTGTATTGGTATGTTTGGTTAATCTAGGTTATATTCGGCTTACTTTCGGTTATATCAGACTAATAGACTTAGTTACTATATATTAACGGTTATTTATGTTTATTTATTAATCTAACTGACCCATAACCGGAAATAACCAAAAAAATTTGTAATTTTATTAATATTCAAATGATAATCATATTAGTATATCCATATTGCCACCTTAAACCAAACATATTAGAACCACAATCAAACTGTTAAATTAAAAATAAATAATGTTACTCATCTACACCTCAAATCCTAAACCCTAACCCCTAAATGTCTTGTTATGGTATGTTTGACACATTTTGATCAGAATGTTTATAAATCACCTTTTTCTATTTTTATTATTTTTATTGGTTATAATAATAGTAATATTCATTTTTCCATTCAAAAATTAAATTTTGAGTTATAATAATCTTAGTTTACAATTATCTCATACGTCAACCGTGTAAGTTTGTAACTCAGCCCTTACTTACTCAAAGTTTTTGGCCCATTTTTAATAAAAAAATGATTTCAAAAATTTGAATTCAAATTTTTGAATTCCTTTTTAATAATAAATTGTTTAAAATATATTTATTACGCGTGTGGATGATAACAAGAAACATAATTATTGTTTGCGTCTCCCCAACAACATTTTTTGTATTCCCGAGCGGATATATAATAAATTAATATGGTCGTTGAATAACTCAGACGTAAAACCATTAATATGGCCGTTGCATAACTCATCCATAACATCAATGTTAATTTAATCGACTATCCTAAGTCACTCATATAAATAACCGACTATCCCAAGTATATTATTGTGAAACTACGTCGTTCGATATATTGTTTAAGTATAAATTATGGGATTTGTTGAGATTTATTGCTTTAATTAGTAATCGAGATCGAGTCAAGATGATGGTAAATAGAGATATCTACGGCGGCAACTCCAGGGCTAATGAGAAAACTGATTCTGAAGCACTAGCTGAGGTAGATCTCTGGACTATCTGAAATCTCAAAGCGTTATCTTAATATTGTGTTTGTGGAACTGTAGGAGCTCAATCGTAATGAAATAAATATGAAAATGAGGTACGGCGAAATCCAGAGGCGTGACAAGGGCGTTCCAATCAGATGTAATTGTGGTGCAGTGCTTCTCGTTGCCACTTCTAATGATCCTAGCACGAGAGGAGAACGTTATTGCAGTTGTCCGTATGACATCACAGATGTAAAGATTTTTGTACTCTTATTTTTGAGTTTTGTGTTCTGCTTCTGTTTTTTTTTTAGTGTAATATGAATTATGTACTATTTGTAAGGGTCCCGGTCAAAGCTGGGGTTTCAGGAAGTGGTGGACAGATGCATTGCGCGAAGAGTTTGCCAATATTCAGGAGGAGAAGAATGAGATCAAGCAGGACTTGGATGCAGCCAAGAAGCGAATCGAGATTCAAGAAGAAATGATTTTGAATATGGAAAAGAAATATGACGCGCTGGAGAAAAAGCTTGAGAGCTTGAACAAGTATATGTGAGATTAGTCAAGCTCCGTTGTGGTGTTTTATTTTTTATTTGGAATTGATATGAACTTGCTATGTTGTGGTGTTTTATCAATCTATTTTAATAACTCAGTCATGATTAATAATAACTCAGCCGTCATAAACGATATCTCAGCCAACCCTCAAATTAAAATGACTAAATAACCGACCAAACGGAACCGAACAGAAAATTTTTTTTTTCCAATTTGGTATTTTTGTATTGGTATGTTTGGTTAATTTCGGTTATATTCGGCTTACTTTCGGTTATATCAGACTAATATACTTAATTACAATATATTGTTGGGTTATTTACGGTTATATATTAATCTAACCGACCCATAACCGGAAATAACCAAAAAAATTTAAACTTTTTTAAAAAAATATTCTAATGGTAGTCATGATTAATAATAACTCAGTCGTTATAAACGATATCGCAGCCAACCCTCAAATTATAATGACTAAATAATCGACCAAACCGAACCGAACCGAATTTTTTTTTCCGCCAATTTGGTATTTTTGTATTGGTATGTTTGGTTAATTTCGGTTATATTCGGCTTACTTTCGGTTATATTAGGCTAATCTACTTAATTACAATATATGTTGGGTTATTATGGTTATATATTAATCTAACCGACCCATAACCGGAAATAACCAAAAAAAATTATTTTTTTTAAAAAAAAATATTCTAATGGTAATCATATTAGTATATCCATATTACCACCTTAAACCAAACACATTAAAACACATTAGAACCAAAATCAAAAAACAAATAATGTTACTCATCTAAACCCTACATCATAAACCCTAAACCCCAACTCTAACCCTAACCCTAACCCCTAAACGTCATGTGTTGTATGTTTTACACATTCTGATGAGAATGTGTAAAAATCAATCTTTCTCTATAATTATTACTTTTTATTGGTTATAATAATTCTAATATTCATATTTAAATTCTAAAATTAAATTTTGAGTTATAATAATGTAAAATTAAAAATATTTCATAAGTCAGCCGTGTAAGTAAATAACTCAGCCATCACTTAGTCACTTTGTCGGAATTTTTTTTATTTTTTATTCGAATTTTGAGTTCAATTTTTAATATTTTGTATGAAAAAACTAATTTTATGAATTTATTACGCGTGTGGATCTGAGCAGACAGAGAATTATGGTTTCGGGTTTCCCCAACAACACTTTTTGTACTATCGAGGCACGACACGAAAGAACAAACGAAGCCGTACCAAGTACATAACTCAGCCTTTACTCAGCTGTACGAACTACATAACTCAGTCATAACATATATGTTTATTTAATATTTACTTATAACTCAGTCGTGCAAAGTACATAACTCAGTCGTAACATTGAAAAGATACTAAACAGAGAAATCCAAATGTTTTTACATATCCAAGTACAAGTCCTACCAGAAAGAATTACAAATGTTTTTTAGTCAAACATTTGAAAAAATTCGGGTGCCTCATCGTAGATTTCTGCTGCCATTTTAACACGTATAGCCTGGATATTTTGATCACAGATTCCATCGAAAGACACACCAAGCGCTAGACATTCAATAAACTTTAAAGCGTACATGCCACAGTCACCAACCTGTACGTTTTGCGGGACCTTGGCTTTACTCTTCCTCCTGAAGCTAAACTGTTTGGTAGTAGGCGTACGATATTTATGAGGAACGTTGGCGTTCATCATTGCTGGAATCATCCGCGTAAACGCCCTACAAGCAGTCAGCATTCTATCCTCATTATCTCTGGTTACTTGTCCGACGATGCTATCATAGCAATCAATATGCCCCCTAACCAGATCCACGTGCAGCGCCACCCAGTGATCGCCTCCATTTTGTGGAGCAATATACAGGTGATCCACATCTTCAATCCACTTCAAATAAGTAGGTTGATCGTGAGGTAGCAAGCCTTTAACTAGTTCTTCATAACAATTGCCAGTGAGTTTAAACAAGTTTGATCTCGAACTGAGTATAATCACGCGTCATCGTACTGGTTAACCACGGGTCTATAAACGCAATGCGTTTGTTGTGATATGGGAAGGGATCTCGGTTGTACCTCACCCTACGGAGTCTCATAAACGCGTCCATGTGCTGTAAAAAATTTGACTGAGTAAAAAACAGGCAACTCAGACAACGAAAACAATATATAAGACATTAAGATAAACTGATTCATCACAAATTTGATTTAACGTACTTCATCATAAGGCCACCCATAGGTACCACCTTTATCTGGCCTCAGTGGCCAGTCCTTTCGTTCGGTGATTAGCTCCCTATAGAATTCAACGTCATGTGGTGCCTTGATTAACAGAGTATTCCTAACAAACAAATAAACACAAGTTTATATAATGTTAACAAGATGTGATTAACTTGTTAAAAAAAGGGTCTAAAGGGTTCATTACTCATATTTCTTTAGATAATCCAAAAGTTTCTGCAACTGGACCGGATCAACAGGTGCCAGAGGATCATATATTTCAGACCCAGGTGAAAAGTTCTTCCTCATGCACGTCAGTCTGTTATCTCCAATATAAGGGAAAATCCTGCTTAGATGAGCTTGTTGTGTATTCAATGCACTCTCATCCGCTGACAGCTTAACACTATCCAGCCTTAAAGCTTTAATTCTATCAAGCCTAAATTGTTCCTCTGCATCTTCCTCAAATTCAGGTTCAAATGCATTGGCTTCAGCTTTTAACTGGTCTGTAATTTCACATACACTGCTTTCATCAGCTTCTGCACCATCTTCTCCTGCTCCAGCTTCTGCACCAGCTTCTCCCTTATTCAAGCCTCCAAGTTTTACAGTAGACAACAGACTAACGTACATTTGAGGATTTCTAGGCTTTCTACATCTTTTCTTCGGCTGAATGTCTCCAGCCGCTAATTCTTTGGCCTTCTTTGCCGCAGCTGCAGCTACTTCTTTGGCCTTCTTTGCCGCAGCTGCAGCTACTTCTTTCGCCTTCTTTGTCGCAACTACTACTTTGGCCTTCTCTGCCGCCTCTAACTCTTTCTCCTCGTGTAAGGCCGTGTTTTCGTATCAGCTGGTTTCTTAGCAGCTGGAGACTTCTGAATGAAATCAAGAGGATTATCAAAATCATCCATCAGATTCTTACTGATCCCATCCAAACCACTGCCAACAAAAGATTTATTTTCCTGTATAACATAGCGAAGACAATTAAAGATAATGATAACTCAACCTAAACATTCTGGAAAATCAGCCATAAAATTAACATAAATCAGACATTACCGGAGGACTGTTGACAGAGTAGTTTTGTTGCATTTTTCCTGCAATGAATGGTGGACCTTTTGGTGACAGTAGTTTTGCCTGAAAGTTTGGTGGTACCATGGTCTTTATTTTGAAATTTGAATACTCAGATGTCGTGTTTTTTGCAGGTCCCGTGTTTTGGCCAGTTTGTCCAACACCCATGGAAAGCACGTGATCTTTCATATGTTCGAGATCACGCGCAAAAGATCCAAACCTGGTTTCCATCCTTTCATTCATCTTCTCTAGATCAGAAGGCATATTGGCAATGTTTGTATCAATGTGTCAAACCTTGAGTTTAACTTCATCACCAAGTTAACAAGAGTTCTAACCGACACATCTTCCCCGCATCTTCCTCCTCACTAGCCAACAGAAACAAATACACAAAAGGTTACAATATAAACTCATTATACACCACATAACTTATCTTTTTTCCTTTCTTCTTCCTCTCATGTGCAGCTCCTGCTCCTTCACCAGATCCACCACCCTGAAAGGTGGAAGTTTCATAATTCTGGACTTTCCGCTTCTTTGCGGGAGGAGATTCAGGCTCAACCGCTGTTTTAGCTTTCTTCTTCTTCTTCTTCTTATCACTCTCCCCCCCCCTTAGCATCCCAAAAACCTTTAACAAACGTATCCATATGTATGTCTTCGATCAGGCGATCCACAGCTGGGTCGTCTTCTTGATCTGGCCACGTATGAAATAGATCGCAGCCATTTTCCATCATAACCATTTTACAGACACGCAGCTGTAACATAAGAGATTGTGAAACCCATCTATAAGTTTTAACTCAGCCATCACTAAACCATAACTCAGCCATAACAGAAACATAAATCAGCCATCATACCATAACTCAACCATCACTAAACCTTGACTCAGCAATCACTAAACCATAACTCAGCAATCACTAAACCATAACTCAGCAATCACTAAACTAAATAATAACTCAACCACTGATAAACCATATCTTAGCCATCATTTAAAACAATAACTCAGACAGTAACTATCAGTCTATCATAACACAATCAAAACCTTACCTCACCAAGCGCTCTGATCTCTTCAGCAATAACCGTTTCCATCGTTGAACGTGTACGGTTTCCATGCCATCGAAGCAACGGTATGGCATCATCTTCAGCTGATGCATTCCCAAACCGATCTCCAAAGCATTTGATGGACTCATACGCCCAAGCCTGTAACACGGGTGTAAACCCACTAAGGGTGTACAATTTCCCCATAGGCCTCAACAACTTTATGCCATCAACAAGGGCTTCAAATGCTGACCGACCCCACGGATAAGTCTTCATTGCTTCATCATCAAAAACTCTTTTGGCACTTTCATATGGAATTCTACAGTTATGATGCAAACCATAAAGTCCAATGTGTTGAAGAAGCAACAACCCCAACCAGTTACAGCGATCAGGGTTTATCCATGACCGGCACACATTCAGTCCTTCCCTGAGTTCATTTAATGATGGACCTTCCCCACCAGGTACTTTCAAAAGTCTGAAGAAATCTTTGTGTTCTTCTTCAAGTTCAAATCGTTCTGTCGGCATTGGGTCTATGTTTAACCCTGTCACATGAGCAAATTCATTCAACCCAAACCTGATAGGTTGACCACCGACGACAAACCAAAGCTCCTTCTTATGTACCCTTAATTGGTTACATAGTAGGAAATGTACTAGCTTACTAGATCAGACGAATTGGCTATCAACTAGCTTAGAGATTATTCCAATTGGTAGATCCTTCGTTTTTTCCCACACATCCTGTCATATTACTTCCCTAATCGTAGAGAATTCTCCCATCCTGAAATTGGTATTAAGTTCTCTTAACTCTAGATTAGAGTTTCCTTCTGCGTATAGTCTTGGGGGGTAATCCCTTGCTTGTTCTTCAGAAATATTCACCATCGACATCTGATAAATAATATAACTCATAAGTAAATCATAAAATAAATCAGCCAAAACATAAAACAAACTCATACACAAAGCATAACATAACTCAGCCACAGATACATAACTCAGATCTAAAACACAAAATAACTCATTCACCAATACAAAACTCAGCCGTAACTCAGCCGCAAAATAAAACAAATCAGCCATCAAATCGAATAGATCTAACAAATCAGTCGTAAACCCTAAAAGTAAATCAGCCATCGAATGGAATAGATCTAACAAATCAGCCGTCATTAACGACTGCGAGAATCAGCCGTAAATCATCGATAAAAACCCACATTCAGCCGGAAAACTCGAAACTAAACACTCGACACATACCGGAACGTGTAAACGAAGACGAACACGACGACGAAGATAGAGAGATAGCGAGCAAAGACGGCTAGAGAGAGCGACGACGAAGAGAGAGAGAGCGAGCAAAGACGGCGAGAGATTGACGGTAAGAGAGTGGACAATGACAGAGTAACGCCGGCGACGAGAGGCGACGAGAGGCGACGAGAGACGACGAGTGAGAGTTATTTTTTTAAATTTTGCGGTTTGTGAACAGTGAAAACTGTTTACTTTCTCTCTCTTTGATATAAACAAGAAAAAATAACTGCTACTCTGAAAAAAAAACTGTTTAATGACATGTTAAATCATATCTGAGGTGAATTATTTTTTTATTTTTTTACTCAAAATCGAAAAACTAAACCCAAGGGATAAATTGTAATTACACCAGGGCACTAAACATTTGAGTAATTTTCAAAAGATTGTTAGATATGAGTAATAAACCAACTTTTGAGAACATCTGAGTAATTCTTTCTATTCTTAATTGTTTAGAACATACAAAATTCAGTATTCTTATGGTTTTAGAACAAATTTTCCTTCTAAACTACGTAGAACATTTACAAATTGTAGAATGAATAATCTACATATTTTAGAACTTGAAAAATCGTAGAAACTATTTTCTAAACATTTTAGATCAAAAATCATCAATATAAAAAAACTGATTTTTCACACCAAAACAATCTAAAAAAAAAAAAAAAAAAAACTTATTCACAGTTGTTTACTAGCATGGTTTTCTGATTTATTTTTGTTTAAACTCCTTAAAACTTCCCTATATCTATTAGTAGGAGTATTTTCGTCATAATTGACAATATTCAAAAAAAGGTGTAGATGGACAAACTTTTTTAAAAAACTCCTTTATTTCCAATTTTCCCATATAGTTTCCTAAACTATTTGAATTTATTATTTACAATTAATATAATTTCATAAAATATAGGAATTTATCATTAATAGTTAATATAGTTTCCTAAAATACGAGAATAGTTTGAATCGAATAAAACACACGACTAACTGTTTCTAAAATGTTTAGAAAACTATTTGGAAAACTTAATAAATTCAAAATTAATTATTTATGCTTTATTCCCATATCCAAAAATTGATTCGAAATTTAAGACCATCTGCAATAGTTTTCCCTATTGTTTCCTCTATAATAGAGATAAGTTTTGCTCTAATGGTTTTCCCTATTTTTTCCTTTATAAAAGAATCTTACAAATATATACTATTTTATTTTACAATTACACCTTTATTTTTAAAATTGCAAACTAACCCACCTCTCAAGATGTCTGGTTGTCCCTTGCCAGCAATTTTAACAAGAGTTCTGTTGCACGGGAATTTGATCTCCGCCATCGTCTTCAACTCCTGAACATCAAAGGTATAACCTTTACCGATTACTGTCGTGAGTTCCGGGCTGTATGTGATAATTTGAGTTCCGTTGGGAAACCGGTCGATGAAAGCATGAAGATTTTCCTTTTCTTAATGGGTTGGGCCGTGAATACGACCCAATAACGACGGTTCTTCAAAGCTCGATGTCTCTTACTCCAGCCCCAATTTTTAACGATGTCGTTTTGGAGATTTCTGACTACGATTCGAAGCTCCGATCGTATGAGAATCCCTCTGATGTCTCACCTCTTCTTGCTTTTCATACTCACCGAGGGGGATACTGTGGCTCAGGACAGCAGAGTCGTGGTAACAATCGAGGTCGCGGTGGCTACTCCACTCGTGCTTGCGGCTTCTCCCAACTATTAAGATGAACACGCCAATACTTGTCTATATGTCGTTTTGTATAGAGTTAGGACAGAGTTAGGACGTAGTTAAGACTTTCCTTATTTGATATCCCTGTATGCATATATATAGAATATAACTAGGTTAATGAAAACCTAAGGAATGAGAAACACTCCTTGTCCTATTCTAATCTAGTTATCACTCTCTATTCTTTCTATACTCTCTATACTCTCTCAAATCTCTCTTCTTCTTCTCGAATTCTCACTCACTCTCTTCATTCTCACTCGTGATTAATTCTTACATAGTATCAGAGCAGTAACGCTCTTATTCTACAAAATCTCAGTTTGTTTTTATTCCGCAACCAGATTCAGATCTAAGATCTCTCATGGATCTGAGCAAAGCATTAATCATTCCGGTCACACTCAAGGGTGGAAACTACTTGCTATGGGCAAGAACCACAAAGACTGTGTTGTGTGGTCGTGGGCTTTGGAAGCACATCGAGAAGGATGAAGCTACAAAGGAGATCACGACTCTAGAAGAAGGTAAAGAGATCGTGGCTTGTGATAGTGACAAATGGTTCCAAGAGAATCAAAGTGTCCTAGCATTTATTCAAAACTCCTTGGATGCCCCGATCCTTGAGTCGTATTCTTACTCTGAGACGGCTAAGGATCTGTGGGATACCTTGAAGAATGTGTTTGGAAATGTCTCAAACCTCAGCCGTGTTTTGAGGTAAAGAGAGCCATCAAGAATCTCAATCAAGAAGAAATGGAGTTCACCAAACATTTTGGGAAATTCAGATCACTTTGGGCAGAGTTGGAGATGTTAAGACCAAACTCGGTAGATCCAGTGATCTTAAACGAACGTCGTGAGCAAGATAAAGTGTTTGGTCTCCTCCTGACGTTAAACTCCTCATACAATGATCTCATCAAATACATCCTCCGTTCAGATAAACTCCCAAGTCTCGACGAGGTATGTAATCAAATTCAAAAAGAGCATGGCTCGATTGGTCTCTTTGGAGCTAAAGGAGACCTTATCACCGCCAACAAAGGGTAGGAGGCTGTTGCAAACAAGGGTTACTACAAAGGTGATGGGAAGAACCATGTCATATGTGACCATTGTAAGAAACCGGGTCATTTCAAAGATAAATGTTGGAACCTTCATCCTCACCTCCGACCAAGAAGTGTCAATCCAAGGGCTTGGCCGTGAATACGACCCAATAACGACGGTTCTTCAAAGCTCGATGTCTCTTACTCCAGCCCCAACTTTTAACGATGTCATTTTGGAGATTTCTGACTACGATTCGAAGGTCTGGTCGTATGATACTCCCTCTGATGTCTCACCTCATCTTGCTTTTCATACTCACCGAGGGGATACTCTGGCTCAGGACAGCGGAGTCGTGGTAACAATAAAGGTCGCGGTGGCTACTCCACTCGTGGCTGCGGCTTCTCCCAACAAGTAAGCTCCTCTAGCTGGAATCAATCTGGTAATTCTTCTTCTTGTCGTGTAAGTCAAATTTGTGGTCGTAATGGTCATGTTACTCTCAAATGTTGGAATCGCTTTGATAATTCCTATCAAAGTGATGATGTTCCCCAAGCTCTTGCTGCCCTTTGCTTGTCTGATCCTAGTGGTAAAGAATGGGTTATTGATTCTGGAGCCACGACTCACATTACTTCTACTACTAAGTCGCATCAGACTATGACGCTGTACAACGACTCTGAGAATGTAATGGTGGCCGATGGCACTTTTCAACCCATTACTCATGTTGGTTTGATAGTTGGTTTTTCACCCAGGGTATCAATTCCCTATGCAGTTGTAGTACAAAGGGTTATCAATCCAAATGGTTGTTTATTGCTAGCAGGAAGGATATGATCAGGACAACACAAGTCAAGCCAAGCAGATAGGATTTTTGTTCTAACAGTCCTAAAATAAATAAAAGAAAGTAATATAAACAAAGAAACCACACGACCTAAGCACTCGATGCAAGCAGTCGAGTACAGGATCGAGTGGGGTGATCGAGTAAGCAAATGAGATATAAACAGCTCGAGGTATTACTCGATGCAGGTTAACGTGTACCTGATCGGGTAAGTGGTCGAGTAAGTAAATGAGATATGAACAGCTCGAGGTATTACTCGATGCAAGTTATCATGTACCTGATCGGGTAAGTAAAGAAAATGTAAACAAATAAAATACGAAAGGTCCTAAGGATGGGATAATTGAATCCTAAGTATTCTAGACCAGTACAGATGCCATACATGCCTCAAGCAATTATTTCCTAGACAATGAATCTCTAAAACCTTGTCACCACACTCTCGCACTAGCAACAATCAACCTTGATCACTTACCACACTCTCGCACTAGTAATATGAACAAGCATGCATTAAGAACGATTCATTATTGTCAGTAAACTCAAACTCATCTAATCCCTTACTCAGAGTCAAGTAAACCTCTAGCATTGGCTAATTCACGCATCTCATCTACACCTCTCGGTCGCTGAAACGCCCTAGATCTAATCTCAACCTCTCGGTCTGTTGACAACATTAAGAACACCAACCTAGAAGGAAATCTATCAATCATTTACAATCAAACTAAGGCATCCTAACCGATCAAGAACACAAAATCATCTATCCCATCCCTAGAAACTTTACTACACTACTCGGACATGATAACAAGGAACAAAATAACGAAAATGAATGAAACTTGCATTGTATTAAAAGATAGAGTAAAGTAGAAAGAGTACAAGATAGAAATCTAAGAAAACTATAAAAACTATGAAATAAATATTCAAAACGAAAAGGAAAATGTTTGAGTCACTCAGTTCTCTCACAGAAGCTCTCGCTCTCTGGTTTGAGGGTCTGCGGCGTGCTCCCTTGCGAGCTAGGAGAGGAGGGGGGTTTATATATGGAAACCCTTTTGACCTAGCTTCCCAGACCTGCCCGATGGTCTACTCGATGGGGTACACGAGGGTGAAGTCGGGTTACTCCTCGGGTGGATCTTCGGGTTGTTCTTCATGCTCTCGGATCCTCCTCGATCGTTTTGGGGTTTGGAACTGTTCTTGCAGCCCGATGGCTCCTTCGGGTACATGCTCGGATTGTTCGGCAAAATATGGACAAAAAAGAATGCTAAAAACATATAAATTAGAGAGTTATCATGGTTCCACTACGCTCACAACTCCAACAGGTAGTATCCCTCTTTATGATGTTCTTGTCTTTCCAACCATGGAGAAATCACTTTTATCGGTCTCCAAGTTATATGATGACTATCCTTGTGGAGTCTTCTTTGATTCTAATTATGTATATGTTATTGATTTACCAACTCAGCGGGTTTTGGCCAAAGGACCACATCGTGAAGGGCTTTATGTGTTGAAGAATGAGGAATTGGGAGCTTTCTTCTCTCATTGTCAGGTTTCAGCCAGTGATATGGTGTGGCATCAACGTT
Source organism: Camelina sativa (assembly GCF_000633955.1). Lineage (NCBI taxonomy): Eukaryota > Viridiplantae > Streptophyta > Magnoliopsida > Brassicales > Brassicaceae > Camelina > Camelina sativa. The sequence continues at coordinate 8,855,178 of NC_025702.1, read as the reverse complement.
TGGGACATGCGAACTTCCATATTCTTTAACTCTTACAATCTAGCAAGGCCATTACCGTTAATAAGACCAGCACCACTTCCGTTTGTGAACCTTGCCAAATAGGAAAGAGCACTAAGCTTCCTTTTTATTCCTCTAGTTCTTCTGTTAAGGAAACACTTGATCGATTACACTGTGATCTCTGGATTCCATCACCAATTGTCTTTGTTCAAGGTTTCAAATATTATGCAGTTATTTTGGATGAATACTCTCGCTACTCCTGGATATTCCCTTTCAAGTCTAAATCTGATTTTTGTGATGTGTTTATGGTTTATCAAAAACAAATTGAGAATCGGTTGGGTAAGAAGATTAAGGTTTTTCAAAGTGATGGTGGTGGTGAGTTTACTAGTACTTAATTCAGAACACATCTACAAAGCCATGGGATTCAACATTTGCTCTTGTGTCCATCAACCCCAGAGCAAAATGGGATGGCTGAACGTAAACATAGACATATCACCGAGCTTGTCTTGTCTATGGTATTTCAAAGTAAAACCCCATTAAAGTTTTGGGTCGAAGCCTTCTACTCCGCCAATTTTATTAGTGACTTGCTCCCATCCCCATCTCTTAATCACCAATGTCTGCATGAATTGTTACTTAAGAGCAAGCCGGATTACTCCTTTCCTCGTATTTTTGACTCTGCGTGTTATCCCTGTTTCTGATCCTCCACTCAACATAAGTTTGAACCACGATCCCTTCAGTGTGTCTTTCTTGGATACCACGCACAATACAAAGGCTACATGTGTCTCTACCCTCCTACTGGTGGCATTTATATTAGTCGCCATGTGATCTTTGATGAGACTTACTTCCCATTCACGACAAAAATAAGGATTTGGTGACCCTACACAAGACTGGAACCCTCGGTGCTTGGCAGGCTGCGAATGCCTCTCTCCCAACTCCTGTTCTGCCTGTTCTTCCATCCTACATCACCAATTCTCATCATGATTCCTAGTGGCTTGAATATGTGGTAGAATATCCTCAGGATGATTCTTGTTGTGCTGATCCTCAGGAAATCGATCCTTTCCGTTGGGAACGACTTTGCGTTGAAGAAATTAACCATTGTAATACAGAAATCGCACTTTTCCAGAAATTCTTGGGCATTTTGGTTTGATACTCCTTCTTCGAAATCGAATCAATTCACATGGGGAAGCTCTTTGAGATCTTTGTATACATTCTCTTCTGTCGAGGAGTTATGGAGGTGTGAGATCTCTCTCTCTATATATTGTTAATCTCAATTAGTATTTTATATTGTTTACGAATTACGAGAGAAAATCTAAGGCTATAGGGAATTTGAGTGGATTCGGTGATTTCTGCAAACAATCTCTTTTGTGTAATGGTTTGTTACCAAATTTTGATTAATTAGAAGCGTTGCTTTCAAGGATTTGCAAAACTTTTGTATTGAAGAGTGCTTTAACATTGTATCTGTACATTTACTGTAATCTTTACTCAGGAATTATCGTAAGAAATAATGATCAGTTCTCATTATTCTTTCCATCTAACAAGCTAGTTTGGATTTTGTGTGCCTTATTATTCCATGTTATTTGTGTCATGGATGGCTGAGTTTAACTAAAGTTGTTAAATTGTTAATGCAGTCTTTACAATAACATTCATCCTCCAACCAAGTGGGTTCCAGGGGCCGATATCTACTGCTTCAAACATAAGATTGATCTGAAATGGGAAGATCATACCTGCGCTAATGGATGAAAATGGACTATAATGTTCCCTAAAGCTACACTAGAAAGAACGATGTAGATGCGGATGCTCAGGTAAATAAAAATACCTTGTTCTTGAGGAAACATAACCATGTAGTTAGTGAACTTCCTTAGTTTCCTAAGTTCTTAACCAAATACTAATGAGGAGACTATACGAGAAGAGAAACTAATCTCGTTCACACAATAACACATATATACATTGGCTTAGTTTTGTAGCAGTTGGTATAGAGATCACAAAACATCTTCACATTGAAGCATGATGAATTAGGTATAGAAATCGATCATTTCCAGTTGGTATAAACTTGAAAACATCTTATACTCCCTCTTTATTACAATGGATGATTAGCAGTTGGTATAGAGATCACAAAACATCTTCACATTGAAGCATGATGAATTAGGTATAGAAATCGATCATTTCCAGTTGGTATAAACTTGAAAACATCTTATACTCCCTCTTTATTACAATGGATGATTTTCAGTTGGTATAGAGATCACAAAACATCTTCACATTGAAGCATGATGAATTAGGTATAGAAATCGATCATTTCCAGTTGGTATAAACTTGAAAACATCTTATACTCCCTCTTTATTACAATGGATGATTTTCAGTTGGTATAGAGATCACAAAACATCTTCACATTGAAGCATGATGAATTAGGTATAGAAATCGATCATTTCCAGTTGGTATAAACTTGAAAACATCTTATACTCCCTCTTTATTACAATGGATGATTTTCTAAAACTTTTAAGTATCGCAAAGATTGATTTTTCTATAAATTTTTATCAATTAATGTTAGAAAATTGTAAATTTCAAAAGTCATTAAATGGAAAATTAAAAATATGATGAATTACTATTGGTTAGTAATTACAAAATATGTTATTATAAATAAATAATGCAATTATAGCTAAACATTAAATATTTTTCTTAATTTATATAAAAATCTTAAAACAACATCTATTGTGATACAGAAAGGGTATTATGAAACAAAAAAAACTTCTCTAAAACATCTTATATTATAGATCAGAGGAAATATTAATTAATGAGGGTGATTAGCTAAATGGTGTGTCGAGTTCTTTAGCAACAACACCTCATCACAATTTAAAAAAATGCTTCGCTATAAATATATAGATGATAAATTTATGATATAAATATATAATAATACCAAACAATTTGTACATTGTCATGTATTACATTTATTTTAATTAGAAAACATATGAGTTTATAAAAACAAAATATATGTATCGATATTAGTTTGCTGACATCTTCATATTTTTATGTGGTGGTGGTGGCTGCTTTCCGTGCATTGGAGGAAAAATTGGAAATGGCTCCTTCGGGTACATGCTCGGATTGTCCTTGTTTTTCCCCATTTTTGGATCTTTAGCACCTGTTTTCATCCAAAAAATGCAAATGCAGAAATGCAACACCCTAAATGGTCTAAAAATGAATTTCTACAGTTAATGACCTAAAAATGCTATGTTAGAGGTATGAACAATGCAAAATATGGACAAAAAGGATGCTAAAAACATATAAATTAAAGAGTTATCAGACCCCCAAACTTAAATCTTGCTAGTCCTCTAGCAAGGAACTAAGAGGGTGCGGTTTTAAAGTGGTGACTCATAACCTTAAGATGAGGATTCAAGCTATAGTCCTTAAAGATAGTTTAATGGTGCTAAGATCAATCATCATACTTACAAATATTTTTCTATGCTTATTACCATGCATTAATCTAGTTCAACCTCCAACTAAAGATAAAGAACATCTCTTTCACATTCAATTAATTGTTTGGCGAATTCTTGCAGATGGAAGGTGAATCAAGCTCAATCGGTTTAAGGGTAAGGCTTTTTAGTAAGGTGGTTTCAAACAAATTATTTGGGTGGTTTTCTCTCAAAAGAAGGAATGCTACAAAGCTTAACTCTTGATGATCTACCCTTTTCTCATTCACCTCTTTTTTTTATTAAACCCCCTAGAATTAAACTACCCACATCCTTGATTTTAACTCTTTTTTTTATATATTCCCTAAGGTTTAGACTTTTAGACTTTAAACTTCTAGCTCTCTCTCTTTTTTCTCTTTTCTTTCTTTGCTAAACTCCTAATATGAATATATATATATATATATTTTTCTTTCTTTCTAGGAGACTATAGCAAGAGCTTTTCTCTTTTTTTTTTTGAGACTTAGAGCTAATTGACTCTAACCTTAGGGACTTTTTCTTCCTCTTTTATTTTTATTCCACAACCCAACCCCAAATAAACATTATAACCACTTATCTTTCAAAACCGAATCTATTAGCTAGTTCAAATTCTAACTTAGCTAAATCAAGAGGCAGTTCTTTGAAGTTCTCAATACTCTTAAGGTTTCACAACCTATAGCACAATGAAAGAGGCCTCATTCAACAATTCACAACAAGGTTTGAAAGAAAAGTTTGGGTTCATGGGTAGGACAAATGAATCGGGTTAAACGAAAAGATTGGTAAAAATGGAGTGCTAACCCGAGTTTAGAGTTACCATGAGCAAGTATTCAAGTTCCATAAGCAAGACAATTAAAGTTCAAATTAAATCTAATAATATAGAGATGTTCTAATGTTCAAGCAAGTGGAGGAAGCATTCAAAAGACACAAGGTTCTAAGCAAAGATTTTTCATTTTTTTCCAAAGATTGATCTAGCAACAATGAACTGTGACTAAGGGCTATAGCTTCAATCCTAAGGTTTGATTT
>NC_025702.1:8848138-8849271 GCF_000633955.1 Camelina sativa | reverse complement strand
TAGCCTGGGTCATCTCCGGCTTCAGCAGGTGCCGGTGTTTGCTCGTCAGAGAGCTCAGAAATGCGCATAGACGACTTACTCGGACCAGCATCCGAGGGGTTGATCGAGGGTGGGATTGCGTAGCTCATCGGGTAGGGTATCGGGCAGTACGACGGAAATGGTGGAAGAGGTCCATAAAGATCACTCGTGTATCCACTCGCAGGGTGCATCGTGTACGGCATCGTGTATGGCATCTGGTAGGGTGGAGGGAAAATACCTGAGTAATCACCCGATTGGGTGCACGATGGGTGCATTGGGTAGTTCATCGTGTATCCCATCGGGTTGGGCGTCGGATAGGCGTCTGAATGGCTTCTCCGAGATGCTTCAGGTTGGGTGATGTTCTCCTCAGCTTGGGGCTCGTATGATGATGTTCTGTAAGGTTCCGGAGGTGGCAGTCCTCGAGTTCCTCCTAGCGGTCCGCTTCTCCCCATCCAAGCTGGTGCCTGTGCCGAGGTAGGAGCTGAGGCACAGCTTTCCTTGTCTTGCAGCTCCTTAATTTTACCTCCCATTGTCTTCACCGAACCGGCAAGATCTTTTACCTTCAACCATCCGATCCTCTTGTGAGCTTCCCTCACTCCAACCGGTTGCTTTTGAGAGCACACAAACTCTTCAAAATCGAAATCCTCCGATCTATCTCCCTGTCTCTACCCGGTCTCCTCTCTCTTCTCAGCTTCAGACTCTTCTTCTGGGTTGTACAACTCCTCCAAAGGTGGTGCGAAGTCAATGTTGTTTCCCAGCCGAACCTTGGTGCATATGACAATAGGTAGGACCATTTGGGCAGCTCCGGCGGTTGGATGGACAAACTTGAACAGCATCATGTCATTAGGCCTCTCATGGGCCAAAAATCTCGCCAGCACGAGGTAATTCGCATCCAGCCATCTTGGTTCGTGCATAATTCCTTTCAAGGGCACATCACATGCCACTAGGATCGGTGTAATCAGTCCTCCAATGGAGATCTCTCCGCCTCCTTCTCTTCTTTTCACGGCCCACGATTTCAGATAGAGGAATTGATCGAGTAGCACAAACACCATACTAGTATCCGCAACATCTCCTACTAGTGGTGAGCCATCCCTAGTGCTATCCAAAACTCCACA
>NC_025702.1:8814745-8847719 GCF_000633955.1 Camelina sativa | reverse complement strand
CATCATGTCATTAGGCCTCTCATGGGCCAAAAATCTCGCCAACACGAGGTAATCCGCATCCAGCCATCTTGGTTCGTGCACAATTCCTTTCAAGGGCACATCACATGCCACTAGGATCGGTGTAATCAGTCCTCCAATGGAGATCTCTCCGCCTCCTTCTCTTCTTTTCACGGCCCACGATTTCAGATAGAGGAATTGATCGAGTAGCACAAACACCATACTAGTATCCGCAACATCTCCTACTAGTGGTGAGCCATCCCTAGTGCTATCCAAAACTCCACACAGTGCAATGTCTAACAGCTGGAGCTCATGATCGTTCACATTCCCAGTCTCTTTTCTAGCAAAAAGAGTGCATGCAAGGGACTTGTGAAAACACCTCAAAACATGGCTCCTTATTTGAGCGGATTTGGAGCTTGTGGACTTGTAGGGGAGCTTGTCTCCTATTGTCAGCCATAGGGACGTCATCTCATTCTTGCTAACCTCCATTCCTTCTCCACTACCAGCTTTGAAGCCATATAGCTTCTCCATCTCCTTGAAAGTGAGCCGGTACTTCTTGTTCCTCACGGAGAAGGTGATGAACCCGATCCCCCCATCGGTTAGTAGGGTCGTGTGGTCCTCGAAATAATGCAGCTTCAAGGTCAAAAGGAAATGGACCGTCTCCTCCTCATATGCTTCAAGGTGAGCTCGCATCATATGGCCCAGGTGGAACATATCAAACAGAAACTTTACATCCCTAGCGATGCCCAATTGCTTCATGGTCTCACGGTGAGGGTATCGGGTACCAACAAAGCTCATCTTCTTGAAGACCTTGAATAGTCTTGCCGGAGTGTCCACCTCTTTCTGCTTCAGCCTCCGCGAGGCTTGGCGTGCCCTCTCTCTCTGCTCCTCTTTTCTCTCTCTTGGTTCTCCTCCTCTCCTTGTTGATCCTCTTCCTCAGCTGCCCTCTCAGCTACCTTTTCACCCTTCTCTGAAGCCGGTCTCTTCCCTCCTGCAACCGCAGCTCTGCTCCTTGATCAAGAGATTTCGATCTCCCCTTGCTCTTCTCCTCCAGCATCAGAATCGACCTCCATGGGGTCGGTTACGGTTCTTTCGGACGTAGACAGGTCCCTACGTCGAGGAGAACGGCGGACAGCACTCGCCATTGGACTCGGTGAGCGAACTCGGTGGCCTACTCGATCGGTTACTCAAGCATCATGGCGGGTGGTGGATCGGGTTGAGCATCGGGTTGGGGAGGCATAACGTCCAGCCAGCGGTTGGGAATGTGGAACGTTTCCTCTCCCTTGAGACTCTTGAGCTTCGACGACATCACCTCCGGTTGTAGCAGCAATGGAGGTCGATCTCCTTCCCTTCCTTTGATAGGTTTTCGCAATTGGCTCCATGTTTGAATTCCTTGAGAATAAAAAGGCTAAGTCTCGAGGTTAATAGGGTTAGTCCCAAAGAAATCGAATAAAACTCGAGTTGTAGAGAGAATAGAAAGTATAGAAGCTAAAGAAACTCTAGGGTTTAAAGACAACTTATCGGTGATAATGAGGGAGAAGGGTTCGACTCCCTTAAATAGAGTAGGGTTTGGTTGGTGGGCTTCACCGAGAGTGGGCTTCCTTGTGGAATTCGGACTCCACTCGCCACCCGAGCAGGGACACGATCAGGCGCGTCGAGTACGGTGTCGAGTTGACCTTCGGGTTCCCCAATTTTCTCTTTTCAATTTTTCCATTTTTTTTTTTATGAAAATTCAAAAATAGAAAAATAAGATAAAACAAATAAATCAAAATTAAAACAAAATAAAAGATACCTTTGGGACTTCCTCCCAAGTGAGCTTGTTTAAAGTCACTAAGCTTGACTCTTCATGCTCCTCTAGCATGGGGTCCATGTGGAAGAGGTTCTGGAATCCTCTCCACTGTAGCAGGCTGGTTCAACAGATTTTCCAGGTTTTGTCTAGGTTCTAAGGCAAATGTGGTGTTGACCTCTTCAAGATGTTGCACCTTCCTTTGTTTGGTCTTAGTAGAAAAAGCTTGACCATCAATGGTTGGCCTCTTAATCCTTTTCTTCACATTGAACTCCATCTTGAAATGCTCACCATGTTCTATTCTGATCTTACCTTGTTTCACCTCGAACACAGCACCAAATGTCGCCAAGAATTGTCTCCCTAGAATCAGTTGATCGTCGGGTTCCTTGTCCATATCAAGAATCATGAATTCGGTAGGCACTTCCACTTTTCCAATCCGGAGAGGCAGATTTTCCAGGAACCCAATCGGATGCCACACTGTTCTATCAGCCAGAACCAAATACAGATTACTTGGTTTAAAATCAGTGAATCCCATCTTGTTGGCAACTGACAGCGGCATAATGCTAACTGAAGCTCCAAGGTCGCACAAACAGTTCTTGAAGATCCGAAGTCCCATCGAACACGGCAACGTGAAAGAGCCAGGATCACCCAGTTTTTCCTCAATTCACAGCTCAGGATCCAGGCACACTCCATTTCTGAGAATCTCAAACCCAATTTCCTTGACAGCTTCCTTAACCTCATCCTCCAATCGAGCTGCCTCCTTGGCAATTTCTTCCTGAAGCTCGTGTGGTGGCAAAATTTTAGGTGGTAGAGCTTTACGGTTAGTCATTCGCTCTGCAAGCGCCTCCAGCTGGATGTCAAGTGCAGCGTTGAACCTTTCCTCTAACTCCCCTCCTGCTGTTGCAGGTGGTTGAGGCTGATCTCGCTTCTCATCATCTACTCGATGCATCATCCGATCACCACCATCGTGTAGGTCATCGGGTTCCACTTCGGGTTGTTCTTCAGTTTGTGATCCTCGAACCAGTGCTCGATCAGGCTCCTCGAGTGAAGGCTCGGGTTCATACTCGGATATATAGTACTTGGCCTCATTTTTCATCGGGTGTTCCACATCCTCTCCATCTTGATCGGCACTGTCCCCAGTGAGGTAGTCCTCATAGTCATCAGCAAGGAAGATGGCTTGAGCAGTGGCATAATCTTTGGGGTTTTGAACAGCCTTACCTGGGAGTTGGTTAATCTTTGGAGTTGGTTGGTTGTTGTGGTGGCTTTCCAGGTATCTAACCTTAGTGTTGAGTGATTCGTACTTGGCATTGAGATCATTGTATCCTGAGTCGATCTTATTGCTCATCTCTGCGAACCGTTTCGCGATGTCCATAGATGTTGTAGCCTGATTCTGAATCATTTGCTGAATGAGACCGCGTAATTCAGCTTCTTGTGATTGGTTTTGCTGACCTTGTTGTTGGAATCCAGGTGGTTGGTTGTAGGTCCTAGAGTACTGCTGCTTAGGTGCATAGCCTTGGTTGTACTGGACAAAAGGCTTCTGTTGGACCGGGTTCCCTTGTTCTGCAGATGGGTAAGTTTGGTCCTGAGGATTGGCAACATTCGGGTTCCGATAAGACAGATTCGGATTCGGCTTGAGGTTGTTGTACCCTCTGTTGTAACCTCCTTGGTTGTTGATGTAGTTAACATCCTCTATCTGTATAGTCTCCCCATCTTGTTGTAGAAACTGCTCTTCCTCTGATAGGGCATGAACATGCTGCTGATGGTTGAGGAGCTTGTCGAGCTTGTCCTTGAGGGCTTTCATGTCCCTCTTGTACTTGGCATCTTCCTCTCCTGTAGATCACACAGAGCGATCATATTCCTCATTGTAGTTGCCATCAGACTGAGCCAAGTTCTCCACTAGGTCCCAACTTTCATCGACATCCGTGTTGAGGAAGTTACCATGGCTTGCGGTGTCCAGCAACATCCGTATCTTGGGGACCACTCCTCTGTAAAGTGTGCTCAGCAATGAAGCATTGCTGAAGCCGTGATGTGGACATTGCGTAGTGTATCCCTTGAAACGTTCCAAAGCGNAGCCTTGGTTGTACTGGACAAAAGGCTTCTGTTGGACCGGGTTCCCTTGTTCTGCAGATGGGTAAGTTTGGTCCTGAGGATTGGCAACATTCGGGTTCCGATAAGACAGATTCGGATTCGGCTTGAGGTTGTTGTACCCTCTGTTGTAACCTCCTTGGTTGTTGATGTAGTTAACATCCTCTATCTGTATAGTCTCCCCATCTTGTTGTAGAAACTGCTCTTCCTCTGATAGGGCATGAACATGCTGCTGATGGTTGAGGAGCTTGTCGAGCTTGTCCNACTCCATTGATCTTAGTGAGGCTACAGAGCCTATCAAATTCATCCAGATATCCAATGGGTACTCCATTGGCAATCCATGAAACTTATTACTTTGTATCATCTGGATGAGACTACTCTTGATCTCAAAATTGTTGTTCTGCACAGCTGGTGGCACAATGCCATTCCTTTGAGTGTGAGTAGTTGGAGCATCTCCTGCTCCTATATTGGTCCTTGCTTCAGGAGCTGGTAGACCAGTACAGATGCCTTACATGCCTCAAGCAATTCTTTCCTAGACAATGAATCTCCAAAACCTTGTCACCACACTCTCGCACTAGCAACAATCAACCTTGATCACTTACCACACTCTCGCACTAGCAATATGAACAAGCAGGCATTAAGAACGATTCATTATTGTCAGTAAACTCAAACTCATCTAATCCCTTACTCAGAGTCAAGTAAACCTCTAGCATTGGCTAATTCACGCATCTCATCTACACCTCTCGGTCGCTGAAACGCCCTAGATCTAATCTCAACCTCTCGGTCTGTTGACAGCATTAAGAACACCAACCTAGAAGGAAATCTATCAATCATTTACAATCAAACTAAGGCATCCTAACCGATCAAGAACACAAAATCATCTATCCCATCCCTAGAAACTTTACTACACTACTCGGACATGATAACAAGGAACAAACTAACGAAAATGAATGAAACTTGCATTGTATTAAAAGATAGAGTAGAGTAGAAAGAGTACAAGATAGAAATCTAAGAAAACTATAAAAACTATGAAATAAAAATGCAAAACGAAAAGGAAAATGTTTGAGTCGCTCAGTTCTCTCACAGAAGCTCTCGCTCTCTGGTTTGAGGGTCTGCGGCGTGCTCCCTTGCGAGCTAGGAGAGGAGGGAGGTTTATATATGGAAACCCTTTTGACCTATCTTCCCAGACCTGCCCGATGGTCTACTCGATGGGGTACACGAGGGTGAAGTCGGGTTACTCCTCGGGTGGATCTTCGGGTTGTTCTTCATGCTCTCGGATCCTCCTCGATCGTGTTGGGGTTCGGACTTGTTCTTGCAGCTCGATGGCTCCTTCGGGTACATGCTCGGATTGTCCTTGTTTATCCCCATTTTTGGCTCTTTAGCACCTGTTTTCATCCAAAATATGCAAATGCAGAAATGCAACAGCCTAAATGGTCTAAAAGTGAATTCCTACAGTTACTGACCTAAAAATGCTAAGTTAGAGGTATGAACAATGTAAAATATGGACAAAAAAGAATGCTAAAAACATATAAATTAGAGAGTTATCATGGTTCCACTACGCTCACAACTCCAACAGGTAGTATCCCTCTTTATGATGTTCTTGTCTTTCCAACCATGGAGAAATCACTTTTATCGGTCTCCAAGTTGTATGATGACTATCCCTGTGGAGTCTTCCTTGATTTTAATTATGTATATGTTATTGATTTACCAACTCAGAGGGTTGTGGCCAAAGGACCACATCGTGAAGGGCTTTATGTGTTGAAGAATGAGGAATTGGGAGCTTTCTACTCTCATCATCAGATTTCAGTCGGTGATATGGTGTGGCATCAACGTTTGGGACATGCGAACTTCCTGATTCTTTAACTCTTACAATCTAGCAAGGCCATTACCGTTAATAAGACCAGCACCACTTCTGTTTGTGAACCTTGCCAAATAGGAAAGAACACTAAGCTTCCTTTTTATTCTTCTAGTTCTTCTGTTAAGGGAACACTTGATCGATTACACTGTGATCTATGGAGTCCATCACCAATTGTATCTGTTCAAGGTTTCAAATATTATGCAGTTATTTTGGATGAATACTCTCGCTACTCCTTGATATTCCCTCTCAAGTCTAAATCTGATTTTTGTGATGTGTTTATGGTTTTTCAAAAACAAATTGAGAATCGGTTGGGTAAGAAGATTAAGGTTTTTCAAAGTAATGGTGGTGGTGAGTTTACTAGTACTCGATTCAGAACACATCTACAAAGCCATGGGATTCAACATTTGCTCTTGTGTCCATCAACCTCAGAGCAAAATGGGATGGCTGAACGTAAACATAGACATCTCACCGAGCTTGGCTTGTCTATGTTATTTCAAAGTAAAACCCCATTAAAGTTTTGGGTCGAAGCCTTCTACTCCGCCAATTTTATTAGTAACTTGCTCCCATCCCCATCTCTTAATCACCAAAGTCTGCATGAATTGTTACTTAAGAGCAAGCCGGATTACTCATTTCCTCGTATTTTTGACTTTGCGTGTTATCCCTGTTTCTGATCCTCCACTCAACATAAGTTTGAACCACGATCCCTTCAGTGTGTCTTTCTTGGATACCACGCACAGTACAAAGGCTACAGGTGTCTCTACCCTCCTACTGGTGGCATTTATATTAGTCGCCATGTGATCTTTGATGAGACTTGCTTCCCATTCACGACAGATATAAGGATTTGGTGACCCTACACAAGACTGGAACCCTCGGTGCTTGGCAGGCTGCGAATGCCTCTCTCCCGACTCCTGTTCTACCTGTTCTTCCATCCTACATCACCAATTCTCATCATGATTCCTAGTGGCTTGAATATGTGGTAGAATATCCTCAGGATGATTCTTGTTGTGCTGATCCTCAGGAAATTGATCCTTTCCGGTGGGAACGACTTTGCGTTGAAGAAATTAACCATCGTAATACAGAAATCGCACTTTTTCCAGAAATTCTTGGGCATTTTGGTTTGATACTCCTTCTTCGAAATCGAATCAAGTCACATGGGGAAGCTCTTTGAGATCTTTGTATACATTCTCTTCTGTCGAGGAGTTATGGAGGTGTGAGATCTCTCTCTCTATATTGTTAATCTCAATTGGTATTTTCTATTGTTTACAAATTACGAGAGAAAATCTAAGGCTATAGGGAATTTGAGTGCATTCGGTGATTTCTGCAAACAATCTCTTTAGTGCAATGGTTTGTTACCAAGTTTTGATTAATTAGAAGCGTTGCTTTCATGGATTTGCTCAATTTTTGTATTGAAAAATGTTTTAACATTGTATCTGTACATTTACTGTAACTTTACTCAGGAATTATCGTAAGAAATAATGATCAGTTCTCATTATTGTTTCCATCTAACAAGCTCGTTTGGATTTTGTGTGCCTTATTATTCCATGTTATATGTGTCATGGATGGCTGAGTTTAACTAAAGTTGTTAAATTGTTGATGCAGTCTTTACAATAACATTCATCCTCCAACCAAGTGGGTTCCAGGGGCCGATATCTACTGCTTCAAACATAAGATTGATCTGAAATGGGAAGATCGTACCTGTGCTAATGGATGAAAATGGACTATGATGTTCCCTAAAGCTACACTAGAAAGAACGCTGTAGATGCGGATGCTCAGGTAAATAAAAATACCTTGTTCTTGAGGAAAGATAACCATGTAGTTAGTGAACTTCCTTAGTTTCCTAAGTTCTTAACCAAATACTAATGAGGAGACTATACGAGAAGAGAATCTAATCTCGTTCACACAATAACACATATATACATTGGCTTAGTTTCGTAGCAGTTGGTATAGAGATCACAAAACATCTTCACATTGAAGCATGATGAATTAGGTATAGAAATCGATCCTTTCCAGTTGGTATAAACTTGAAAATATCTTATACCCCCTCTTTATTACAATGGATGATTTTCTAAAACTTTTAAGTATTGCAAAGATTGATTTTTCTACTAATTTTTATCAATTAATGTTAGAAAATTGTAAATTTCAAAAGTCATTAAATGGAAAATTAAAACTATGATGAATTACTATTGGTTAGTAATTACAAAATATGTTATTATAAATAAATAATGCAATTATAGCTAAACATTAAATATTTTTCTTAATTTATATAAAAATCTTAAAACAACATCTATTGTGATACAGAAAGGGTATTATGAAACAAAAAAAACTTCTCTAAAACATCTTATATTATAGATCAGAGGTAATATTAATTAATGAGGGTGATTAGCTAAATGGTGTGTCGAGTTCTTTAGCAACAACACCTCATCACAATTTTAAAAAATGATTCGCTATTAATATATAGATGATAAATTTATGATATAAATAGATAATAATACCTAACAATTTTTATATTGTCATGTATTACATTTATTTTAATTAGAAAACATATGAGTTTATAAAAACAAAATATATGTATCGATATTAGTTTGCTGACATCTTCATATTTTTATGTGGTGGTGGTGGCTGCTTTCCGTGCATTGGAGGAAAAATTGGAAATGGCTGTTTTCCGTGTATTGGAGGAAAATTTGGATATGTCACACTGAGAAACTGATTTGTTGACATCTTCACATTCTTATGTGATGGTGGTGGTCCTGGTGGATGTTTTCCATGTTTTGGAGGGTAAAATGGATGTGTCACGCCTGGAAATTGGTTCACCGATACTTTTGCATTTTTGTCTTGTATAGAATGAAATGACTTGGTTGAGAAAGTTGGGTATCTAGCATGTACAAGGCCAAATGCAAGAAGAAGCAAAATAACGACCATTTTTATTGGAGAGAAGTTGATAATCATTTTCATATTTTTGTTTGCGACTAAAAATGTTTATACAGGATGGAGTGTTATATAGAGACATAGAGTGGAAAGTGAACATTAATTGCTTTGATCTATTCATTTAATTGCAATACATATACATTTAATAATTATGAATTGTAAAAGTAAAAGTATTAAATTATTATTTGACTTTAAAAAAGAAAATATATTAAATACACTAAAAGAAATCATCCTTTGTGATACAAAAAAAATTCTTAAACATCATGTATTAAAATAATGTACAGAGGGAGTATATACTAATGATAGTAAAACAATATTAGTGAATATCACGACAATTTATTCTTTACAATCTTATAAACAATGTTCTAAAATACGCTAGGCACTAGCCGGGCGGTGGACCACCGTTTAGCGTATAGCCGTATACGCGGCTGTATATACGGAATATATACAGTAAATATATTTTATTAAAAATATATATAGATATGAATATATTACATATAAATAATTAAATATATATAATAAAAACAAAATAAATATCAAAATCTTTGCAAAAATACTCATAAAATTGTCAAACTAATAGTATCAACCTTTATATACAAGAATCCATTGGAACTTGAATAATTTCTGAAAATAATTACAAAAGACAAATATGCGGTGAGATTCCAAAACAGAGTTTTACGATATCAAAACTCTGTATTTATGATTACTAAAATAATCTCTAGACTCTACTTTTTTTTTCTCCTTTACAAACAAACGCTTTTAATACCCTAACCCAATCTCTAGGCTTTAGTTTTTTTTATCTTCTTTTATGACAACAACCAACGAATTCTTTCATCATTATTTTCAAAGAGTTTTTGACTATTTGGGTTTTATACTCCAAACTCATTGACGAGACGAGAGTATAGGAGGTACATGACTTTTCCTTTGCTAAAATTAATATCAGCCTACCTAAATTACTTGAGACTAAAGGATAGGAGTATCCTCTTTTCTTAAATAAGTTCACGAACTATTTTGATAGGCCGTTGCGGCGTTGCGTTTTTCGCAGCAAATTTAAATTGTTCTCATGCATTAGTTGTTCCAAGAACGACCTGCTTAGAATTCATCAAGAGCGTACATGCATGTTGGTGTACAGTTATACATGGATATAGATTATTCTTATCAATGAGAATACTGACAAGTGTATATATATATATGACAACATGTCCTGTGGACCCCACTAACTCCCGCTAGCTTGCCCCCATAGGCCCCAAGCTGGCTCTGCAGGGCATCGATCCTAACCCCTCACTATGGATATCCAAATCCACCAGTAGGTTATTGGTGCATCAGGCGTTTCTCGAACTCTGGTCTCCATCCTTTAACAACCTTCCTACATGACAAGTTGTCACCAATTGATCTGCAGCTCCTGTATATTTAATGAGAGACTATTGAAAACAGAAAACTGTTCTTCTTTTTTCTTCATAATTTAACCAAGTCTTTCAGGTTCAATTGTTGATTTTCCTCCAAGTGAAGAAACCAATCGGGTTTAGTTAACCAAATTAAATCTAGATTTGGCCACTAGAGCAACTCTAGTGGTGGTTAATAGACCATTTGGGGTTCTTAATATTGTAAAAATTAATAATTCAGTTAAATAATTAATCTAAATATTATGAAAAAAAAAAACTCAAACCACTACTAAAAAGACTAAATTTTAGGTTTTCAGAGCATCCACGTTAGTGATACTCATTAGAGTGTCTTAAGTTTTGATTATTATTAAGTTAAGATTAATTCAATAAGCACCCACTAATGTGTTATTAATTTTTCTCAATTGATCCTTAACCATGGGTGTCTTAACATTAAAAGTTAATTATATAAAATGTGACTTTAGTATATTTTATAATGTTACTTATAGAATTTATACAAAATTAGGAAAATAAAAGTCGAAAATGTAACTATAGGCTGTGAATGGTTGTCTAGTTGAAAATTCCCCCTTTTTTAGCATTGAATCTTCCAACTTTAAAGGAGTAGCATCACCAAGATTAGCATCAGTAGGCTTTTCTAATAAATCATCATTCGGCTTATGTGAATTCCTTGGAATAATAACTGTTGATTATCCCCGATCAACTCCCACATCATCACCATCACTTGTATCATGTTGGTCCTTATTCAAATCGAATTGGACTTTACTCCTATGATCATCAACTATTCTTTTGAACGTAACACACAACCGAATCATATTTTTCCTTTTCAGATATGCAAGAAAATTTTTCATTCCTCTATCATTTATCAATACAACAGGTGGAGAATCAACTTTAACCTCTGAGGATAAATAACTGAATTCTACATCAAACATACTTTGCTCTATTTCATAGTCTTCTGAAACCATCACCTTCAACTCTTCAAGAGATGTACTGGGTTGCAAAGTCAGTAATCTTGTACGTTTTTGTTCATCATCAATAAATCTCCACTCCTTGTTGGCATCCAATCTCCATACACCACAAGTAACGTAGATTTGCATCATAATCAGGTAAATAAAAATCTCGTGAAGGGTGAAGATAAAGAAAAGCTGGTGGAAGGTTGAAGAGAGGGAAAAGAATCGATCATGATAGGTTAAGTTATGAGCAAATCTATTTTTGTGTATTTTTTTTTCTTCTAAATAATTAAGAAGCACATTCTAAAATATATTTGAACATATCTAAACAATAAATACGGAATCGTAACCATAAATTATGATTATTTAAAAAATATTTACTTTTCTTATTTCATTTATTTTCTTTCTATTTCTATGGTATTCTAAGTTTTACAGATTATAAATTCTAAATTATTTATGATATATCTTTTACTTCTTTTAGTATATAGAGTAAAACGTGGAAAATATATTCTGAATCATATAGAATAGAGTAAAATGTAGAATACATATTCTTAATTGTTTAGAACATACAAAATTCAGTATTCTGTTGGTTTAGAACAAATTTTCCTTCTAAACTACGTAGAACATTTACAAACTGTAGAATGAATAATCTAAATATTTCAGAACTTGAAAAATCGTAGAAACTATTTTCTGAACATTTTAGATCAAAAATCATCAATATAAAAAACTGATTTTTCACACCAAAACAATTTAAAAAAAAAAAACTTATTCACAGTTGTTTACTAACATGGTTTTCTGATTTATTTTTGTTTAACCTCCTTAAAACTTCCCTATATCTATTAGTAAGAGTATTTTCGTCATAATTGACAATCTTCAAAAAAAAGGTGTAGATGGACAAACTTTTTTTAAAAACTCCTTTATTTCCAATTTTCCCATATAGTTTCCTAAACTATTTGAATTTATTATTTACAATTAATATAGTTTCATAAAATATAGGAATGTATCATTAATAGTTAATATAGTTTACTAAAATACGAGAATAGTTTGAATCGAATATAACACACGACTAACTGTTTTTTAAATGTTTAGAAAACTATTTGGAAAACTTAATAAATTCAAAATTAATTATTTATGCTTTATTCTCGTATCCAGTAATAGATTCGAAATCTAAGACCATCTGCAATAGTTTTCCCTATTGTTTCCTCTATAATAGAGATAAGTTTTGCTCCAATGGTTTTCCCTATTTTTTCCTTTATAAAAGAATCTTACAAATATATACTATTTTATTTTACAATTACACCTTTTATTTTTAAAATTGCAAACTAACCCATTTACTACAAATTTTGTAACAATTTCATAAAATTATCTTTTGCAAATGGTAGTTTCAATATTTTAGAATATTTATACTTAAATTTATATTATTAGTTCTTAAAATACTTATTTTATTTATTTTGGTCATAAGTAAAAGAAGTAGAAGATTAAGAGGACTACTTTGCAAATAAAATAGTTCAACTCTATTTATAGAGAAAAAAATAGTGTTCCTCTATATATAGAGGAAAAATAGCAATCTAAATTATAGAGGTGAAAATAGAAATGTATTGGAGCAAAAATTACTCTATAACAGAGTTTAGAGGCAAAAATAGACGACCATTGGAGATGTTCTAAGTATCCATTGTTATAACTAATTTTAAAAAGAGTTAATCATTTATTTCTTCAATAACTATTACTTTTAGGGAGGTTTAGTTTTTAAAAAAAAAAATTAATTATGTAGGCAAGTGGGTCTGTTTTGCAACATGATGTATGTTATGTTTTTTTTAAGATGTAAGTGTACTCCCCATTTAATAGTATAGATACCCAAAATTATAATTATAAATCTGAATATATCAATTAGTTTTATACCTAAATATCCAAAACAATTAAACTGTCAGAATATTATTTGTTATATTTGTCAAAATTTAACTACATTTAAGGTACAGTATTTATTAGGTCCTGAAATTTGCAGCCCAAACCTACCAAAACACGATAACACCCGAAATGAAACCAAAGCGAAAATCTAAAATTATGGATCCTAAATTCATAAACCCGTTAAACCTAAAATCGATCTGAACCCGAACAGGGTTTCCATTGTATAACAACAAAATCATTCAATTTCAATTTCCTCGACTTTATTTTTCCCTCTTTGTTCTTTCTTGGTCTTAGTCCCATCTCATACATTCTTTCTAAGACCGGCAACAAGGATATATATATATATATATACTCACTTTGATGTCCCACCAAGTTGTAGTTTCAACCGGTCAAGGTGCATTATATAATGCCATCTTCAGCGTCCATCTTCTTCTCTATATAGCTTTCCAGGATCTCGGCCATTTTGTTGTGACTAGTTTACTACTCTAGTTGTTCAGATATTAAAACAAAAGATCAGGTATAGAGCCTCTCAAAAGATATTGCTGTTTGTTAGTTTTGATAAAATCTTTAACTGCAAAATCATTCATCATCACGCCTTTGAACCTATTCACCCAAAACAATGTTTCACAGACCTTAAAGCAGCACGGAATAATAAACTAACCATCAAAGATTTAAAAGCGAAACGATGTCGATATCATTCAATCATCCAACAAAATGATATATCTAATACCAACAAATCACGAAAGATTCACCAACTTTTACATCAGTCTTGTATGGCATTCATCAAAGGGTAGCAGCAAGAACACCCACAAAATTGTAAGAGCTAGGGACTGTAAGCATATCATCAAACCACTCGACCTTTCCACGAATATCCTGATTCCTGCATCTTCCAAAGGAAACCACCGCACAAGAAATCGTATGACTCTTATAGCCAGCAGAAGGTAAATACTTGTCCCACAAAATCGCCATCTTTCCACCATAATCCACCAACTTAACACAACAACTATCAACCGTAGACAATCCTTTCAAACCCTTCAAACGCCTCCACAATCTTTTCTCTGAGTTGTACCATTTGATTCCACCAGGACGATAACAATAGAGTATGTTACCTATCACGCAATAACAAGGATAAAACAATCCTGAATCCATATTCTGATGCTCTCCTACATCTCCCCATTTATCTCCTTCAGGCTTGTAAGCCACAACCTTATCCCCAATCAAGTAGATTTCTCCTTCAATCACTGCGCTCGTGTATATACTACTACATCTCTTATCAAGAGGGCTCAACACAGGCTCCCAAGATTGAGTCTTTACATCGAAAACCTCCATCCAATTAGAGGAATTGGAGTCTTCCAAGCTTCCTGATACATAAATCTTCCCATCAACAACATTAGCAGCTGGGTTATACCGCTCCATCAGCATGCTTGGAGCCTCGTGCCAAGTATGAGACCTGCAGTCTAACATTGAGACGCTAGAGGAAGGTGAATTCTCAACGGATCCGCCAATGGCATAGATATTAGAACCAACCGTCACGAGAACCTTGTAGTCCACAGGAGGTGAATTCTGAATCGGAATTGGAACCAAAACATATCCACTTGAGTAGTCTGTCTTCTGGGTTTGATTAGGTCTTCGGTAGAGAGTGAACCAACGTGGGTTAGGGTCAGGAGGGAAATCTAAGCATACGTAGAGACAACTCTCCGTGCGGTTCAAGAAAGATCGAGTGTTGTAAAGCTCTTGCGACGCAACGAGGGATCGACAGTTCTTGGAGACTACGGAGAGAGACGGGTAGTATAATCTCGAGACGCGTGCGAAGCAGGTCAATAGTAGATCATAGGGAAGTGATGGATCTGGAGCCGATTCCGACGGCGGCGACTTCTTCTTCTCCTTCGACGATGACATTTTGGGGAAGAAATCGCCGGATTCTTCTACCTCTCCGCCGGCTTTGAGTGAATACAGATTTAGGGTTTTTTAAATAATTCTCGACCGCAGTTTCTTGGATTGAGCGCAAATGAAGGATTAGTTTGATAATGGACTTGGTATAGAAATGTTGATGGGCCTCAAATTGGTAAATAATTTTGCTCCTTTTTTTTTGTCGCCTAATTTTTGAAAGAATGAGGAGATTTATTTGGACAAAGACAAAAACTATTGAATAAGTACATTTCTTGGTTATTCTGTGCTGTGTCTAACTGCTACTTTTATGTCCATAAGAAAAAGCTAAATGAAGTGATATAGATTTGTTCCTAGATCGGATCACTTGAGAAAGGTAGATCTTTGATTAATGTTTCTCTTGGTTTACAAAGTTTAATATATTTCGGAAACTATATATATGAATAAAGTTATGAACATTTTGCTTTGATGTTCCTTGAGAATGAGATATTTTGACTGAGCCTAGTTTTGCTAATTACATAAGCTTAATCAATCATCTCATTGTTATTCAAAAAGTGTTTATTTCCGTTCATATAACGTTTTAATTATGTACTCTATGCTAATTAAGCAATCAAACTTACAAAGTGTCCTAAGCATGCAATTTATTATTTTATATCTGTTATTGAGCTGGGATCAGATGCAAATCCTTCTAGGAAAACAAAAGAGGGAAAATGTGATCTTTGATGCATTTTGTAACGGAATCCAGAATGCCATTGTTGCTGCTATGTTCCAAATCACTTGTGGAGCACAAACTACTCATTTGCAAAAGTCAATAGATAGCAAACTTTTGTTCTTATTGCTCCAAAACAGAGTGTTTTACCGTTTTAGCATCAAAAGGGTTTACAATTATCAAGAGAATATAATCAAAACAGGGATTAATGAAATCCGGGGAGATTTTAGATACTAGTTGCCATTTCTGCATGCTCTTTAAGCCTCCATATATAAACTTAACTTATCCTCTAGACTTCCATCATCTTTGGTTACAGAGACTACGTTCATATATACATGAGAAATCCTCGAGAAATAGTGCATCCTTTTTCGAAAAACCTTTGAACAAGTTCAGAACTTTTTATACAACAAAAGACTCACTGAAAATAAGAAAATCAAAAAAAAGCTCTTTGTTTGATGACCTTTTCTTCTTTTAATCTTGACGACAAAGAAAAAGCCAATTTTTTCAAACGTACATGTATCTTGTTTTACTTTAATTTTTTCCTATGAAAGTTGTGAACTATTTATATTCTGGCCAAAACAACGTCTCATATATGTAGGCCTTACAGCAACACAAATAAGCTAACCATTAAAAGGTATAACAAGCGAAATGTCGATAGCATTCAGTTAAAACGCAACACACAATCATCCAATAGTTAAAATGATATAGCTTAGCCACAAATCACTAAAGATTCAGTACCACATTGAAGCATCAAAGAGTAACAGCAAGAGCACCCACATATTTATAAGACATAGGAACTGTAAGCATAGCATCAAACCACTCGACCTTTCCCCAGATCTCCCGACTGTTGTGCCTTTCAAGGGAAATCACTGTACACCAAAACGTCGTATTGTTGCACCCATTAGAAGCCGTATACTTGTCCCAAAAAACCGCCATCTTTCCACCATAATCCCCCAACTTAATATAACCATAACTAGCAAACTTAGGCAATCCTTCCAAGCCCTTCAAGTTCATCCACCTATCTATCTCAGAGTTGTACCATTTTATTCCACCTTCATAATAACTATAGAGTACGTCATCTATCACACAATAAGATAGCCCAAACCTTTTAGTTGACTCCAAACTCCACTTTCTTACATCTTTCCATCTCTCTTGTTTTGGATTGTAAGACACACCTGTATGCAACATGTAGATTTCTCCTTCTATCACTGCGCTCTTGTATATACGTCCATATCTTCTCACTGATGAAGGGCTCCTGACAGGCTCCCAGGATTGAGTTTTTGGATCGAAAACCTCCATCCAGTTTGAGGAATCGACTTCATCCACTTTGAATCGAATTCTTCATCAAAGCATCCTGCTACATATATTTTTCCATCAACAACATTAGCAGCTGGATAGTTCCGCTTCATCAGCATGCTTGGAGCCTCGTGCCACGTATGAAGCTGGCAATCTAGGATCGAGACGCTGGACGATAACGCATTGAAAATGTAGATATTAGAACCAAGCACTACAAGAACGTTGCAGAGTTGGTTCGATGGAGGTGAATTGTGAATTGTGAATGGGACTAAAACGTATCCACTTGACTTGGTCGTCTTCCTCTTGGTTAGGGTTTTATTAGGTTCCCGGGAGAGAGTGAACCAACGTGGGTTATAGTCAGGAGGGAACTTTAAGCACACGTAGAGACAACTCTCTCTGTGGTTTAATAAAGACCGAGTCTTGTATAGCTCCGGTGAAGCGACGAGGGTTTGAAAGCTTTTGGAGACTAAAGAGAGAGTCGGGTAGTACAATCTTGATACGCGTGCGAAGCAAGTCAATAGCAAATCATTGGAAGTGATGGATTTGGTGTCTTCTTTTTCTTATGTTTTGACGACGTTGGAGAGATCATCAAGAAATCGATATCGCTGTTCATGATCTACTTCTTCTCCTTCTTGCAACGAACAAATTTAGGGTTTTGATTTGTCTTAACTAAACAACTCATTTGATTTCCATCGAGTTTTACTTTTAATGGGCCTCAAAAAGTCAAAATATAATTTTGATCTTCTTTTCTGTTGTCGCCTAAAATTTTTATAAAAAAGAAGTTTAAAAAAAAAAATGTAAACTGAGCTTGACACACCAGCATAGCAGAATATGATTATTTTTAAAAAAATTAAACCGTACATTAATTTCCTATTATTTATAAAAAAAATTGATATAAGACTTGTTAATTGCATACAAAATTGATATATGACTTGTTAATTGCATATTTAAATTATATAAGTATAACCATAAATAATATGCTATTGATTTTTTTTTTATCTTTTTGTATACAATATATATATATATATATACATATATATATCTTTTTTTGGAATGAGTATTAGTTGAACTTATGTTTTATTTTAAGAAAAAAATAAGATTGTAAATCAACTTTAAACTATGTAACATAAAAAATAAACAAACAAAAGAAAATATGAATTTTTTATTGGATTATCGAAATTTGGAAAAATTCAATAAAATGATTAAAAAAGGATTTTCAAATATACACATTTTTCTATGTCACTTTTCAAAAATACCCCTTTCACGGTGTCCATTTTTAATATATAAAATGATTAAATTCTAAACCCTAAACCCTAAATACTAAACTCTACCTCCTAAAAACTATACCCTAAATATAAAATAGAGAATCCAAACCTAAAAAAAAAAATTCTAAGAATTAATCTAACATATTGTAATTGTGTAAAAGATGATAGAAATGAAAATATTCAAAGAAAATGGGTATTTTTGCAAAGGAGTATGTCAAAAAGGATATCTATAGAACCAAATTCAGGATTGGGATGGTGGTGTGGTGATGGTGAGAATTAGACTTTAGTTATGGGTGCAACATGTCAGCGTTGCAGTTCGTCCTCACTTCATTCGGAGCTTGAAGCATTATTATGGGCGATGGAGTGTAGTCTTTCTAGAGGCATTGATTGTAATCTATGGTAATCAAGCAATCAAACAATCAAACTTACAAAGTGTCCTAAGCATGCATTTTAATTATTTTATATCTGTTATTGAGCTGGGATCAGATGCAAATCCTTCAAGGAGAACAAAAGAGGGAAAATGTGATCTGTTGATGCATATAATTATTTTAATCAAATTAATTTAAAATTCTGAAACAAATTGTATATACAAAAATCCACACGTATGCATCTCTGCAAGAAGGCAACTTAATTCCGACTTGTCTGTTTAATAGAGAACAAACACTTCAGTATGTGTATTGTTCATACGTGTAAACAACTAAAACAGCGTTTCAGAGCAATTTGTGCGGTAATTGGCACTAAATAAACGAACTTTAACACAATTCAAATTAAAGTGTTCTGTGCATGCATATAATTAACATATATATATATAGATTCTAGGATCATTCAAACCTACAAAATGCCCTAAGTATTTTCTTCCTTAGACCAACCAGACCACTTAAAATAAACCAAGCACCATATATGACCATGACCATGATCATCATCTTGCATAAAGAACTAACGGTAATATAAACAAAAAAATAAAAACGAAAGAAACAAGTGAAGTCTTGCATATATATTTTTTTGTCTAAACACTTCCCACGGTGATAAGACGGAATGTATTGTATGATTGACCATAGATCCTCTGTCAAAGAATCACTCATCTTCACGGAGTTTGTGTGTGTGTGTCAAGAAAAATAAAGGCCACGAGCTCACGAGTATAGTGCAAAAGGTTATTGAAGTCGGTGACTCTGTTGCAACAAGAGGGTCTTTAAAAACCATGTAATTTTGTTTGAGTTCCAAGTAAAAAATAGCACATTGTAATCAGGAAAAAAAAAAAAAAAACGTAATTCAACCACATTTATCTGAAAACGTAATTCTTTTTTTGGGTCAAAATAAAAAATAAACTTTGTGTTTCCAAAAAATTAATTAATTGAGGCAAAAAATTAGCCTTCATGTTCGGTGTGGATGCTTCTCATGCGCAACCCCAGAGCGTGTAAATCTAACGCGCTCGAGAATTCGTTCTCTGTAGGTTTCATCACCGGCGATTTCATATCGATAAGATCTCGACCATGTCGCCCTTAAAGAGGAAGAGGAAATCGCCGACAACGAAGACGAAGAAACCGTCGTTTACGCTTAGTGATCATCTCGAGAAACCATCACTTCCAGATGATTTGGTAGTCAGCATCTTAGCCCGTGTCTCGAGATCGTTTTACACAAATCTCTCCTTAGTCTCCAAAAGCTTCCGATCGATCCTTGCTTCACCGGAGCTATACCAAACCCGAACCCTCTTAGGTCGAGCCGAGACTTTTATCTATGTGTGCTTACGTTTCCCTGATGAAGCTAACCCTCGCTGGCTCACTCTCTACCGGAAGAAACCTAATCAAACCCTAACTAAAAAGAAGAAGAAGACGACGAAGAAAGAGGATTCATGTGTTCATCTTTTGGCTCCAACTATTGATCAAGATAACGTTGAGTGTAATCGGCCGTCCGTACGGTTATGTGATAGGGCCGTCCGTACGGTTATGTGTTAGGGCCGTCCGTACGGTTTGGTGAGCCGAACACGAATGATGTGAATAAAGGGCTGAGAGTGTTCTACAAAGGCCCATGAGGAAGAGAAGGATCGAGAAGATGGCAAAGAGCCGTTAGAGATCACATGTTCCCCTAAGAGAAGCAACGAGAGGTCGCTATCACCATAGGGACACACCCTTCTCTCTCCCTATGTCGTTATCAAGTTTGTAATAAGAGTAGCCCTAGTTTTATTTCTATTTAAGGCCTACAGCCGACATTGTATGTATACTATTCTAATACTGAATCTCTTCTCTTTATTCTCTTTGTTCTTGTTCACTAATTCTCTCAACAATTTCTTTCTCTACTCCAAACTAATCTAAACCAACAATCTCATTCCGCCTAAACTAACATGGTATCAGAGCAAGTTTCTCGATC
This sequence comes from Camelina sativa, assembly GCF_000633955.1. NCBI lineage: Eukaryota > Viridiplantae > Streptophyta > Magnoliopsida > Brassicales > Brassicaceae > Camelina > Camelina sativa. The sequence continues at coordinate 8,827,295 of NC_025702.1, read as the reverse complement.
TACCACTCTCTAAACTCACTCTTTAGTCTACTTCTCTACCCTCTAGAAAACTATACTCTTTCTCTTGCCATGGAAACTGCAAAACCGATAGTTACTCCGGTGGTACTCAAAGGCGCCAACTATCTCTTGTGGAAAAGAACCACAAAGACTGCTCTTAGTGGCCGGGGACTCTGGATTCATGTGGAAACAAACCAACTCCCCAAGAAAGCCAACAAAGAGGACAGCAAAGAAGAAACAGAGGAAGACAAGGAGGCTGAACTCGAAAAGGAAATCAAATGGTTCCAAGAGGATCAGACCGTGCTTGCCATCCTACAAAACTCGCTGGACGCGCCCATCTTAGAAGCCTACTCATACTGTGAGACAGCGAAGGAACTATGGGACACGCTAGCTAATGTGTACGGGAATGTCACGAACCTAACCCGTGTGTTTGAAGTCAAGAAGGCCATTAACAGCCTTCATCAAGAAGACTTGGAGTTTACCAAGCACTTTGGGAAGTTTCGGTCATTGTGGGCCGAACTAGAGATGCTCCGGCCAAGCACCATCGATCCGGCGATTCTGAACGAAAGGAAGGAGCAAGACAAAGTCTTTGGCTTGCTCCTTACCCTCAACCCTGCCTTCAACGACCTCATCAAACACATACTCCGTGGTGACAAGCTGCCTACTCTTGACGACGTATGTGCTCAGGTTCAAAAGGAACAAGGGTCTCTCGGTCTCTTTAGTTTGAAGGGCGAGCTGGTTAAGGCTAACAAGGGGGTCTACATGCCGGACGAGAGGAAGACGGTGGTGTGTGACCACTGTAAGAAGAAAGGTCACGTGAGGGACAAGTGTTGGATCCTTCACCCACATCTCAAGCCAGCTAAGTTCAAAGCGAATCTGTCTCATGAAGGTACAAGCGGTCAAGCACCCGGAACGGTGAGCCAGGGGGAGACAACAGCGATGGCTGCGTCCTATGGAGACTACGTGAGAAAGTCTGACTTGGAGGCTCTCATTAAGTCCATCGCCGCACTAAAGGNTGGCCGTCCGTACGGTTATGTGATAGGGCCGTCCGTACGGTTATGTGTTAGGGCCGTCCGTACGGTTTGGTGAGGCCGACCACGAATGATGTGAATAAAGGGCTGAGAGTGTTCTACAAAGGCCCATGAGGAAGAGAAGGATCGAGAAGATGGCAAAGAGCCGTTAGAGATCACATGTTCCCCTAAGAGAAGCAACGAGAGGTCGCTATCACCATAGGGACACACCCTTCTCTCTCCTTATGTCGTTATCAAGTTTGTAATAAGAGTAGCCCTAGTTTTTATTTCTATTTAAGGCCTACAGCCGACATTGTATGGATGCTATTCTAATATTGAATCTCTTCTCTTTATTCTCTTTGTTCTTGTTCGCTAATTCTCTCAACAATTTCTTTCTCTTCTCCAAACTAATCTAAACCAACAATCTCATTCTGCCTAAACTAACATGGTATCAGAGCAAGTTTCTCGATCTACCACTCTCTAAACTCACTCTTTAGTCTACTTCTCTACCCTCTAGAAAACTATACTCTTTCTCTTGCCATGGAAACTGCAAAACCTGTGGTACTCAAANCTTAGTGGCCGGGGACTCTGGATTCATGTGGAAACAAACCAACTCCCCAAGAAAGCCAACAAAGAGGACAGCAAAGAAGAAACAGAGGAAGACAAGGAGGCTGAACTCGAAAAGGAAATCAAATGGTTCCAAGAGGATCAGACCGTGCTTGCCATCCTTCAAAACTCGCTGGACGCGCCCATCTTAGAAGCCTACTCATATTGTGAGACAGCGAAGGAACTATGAGACACGCTAGCTAATGTGTACGGGAATGTCACGAACCTAACCCGTGTGTTTGAAGTCAAGAAGGCCATTAACAGCCTTCATCAAGAAGACTTGGAGTTTACCAAGCACTTTGGGAAGTTTCGGTCATTGTGGGCCGAACTAGAGATGCTCCGGCCAAGCACCATCGATCCGGCGATTCTGAACGAAAGGAAGGAGCAAGACAAAGTCTTTGGCTTGCTCCTTACCCTCAACCCTGCCTTCAACGACCTCATCAAACACATACTCCGTGGTGACAAGCTGCCTACTCTTGACGACGTATGTGCTCAGGTTCAAAAGGAACAAGGGTCTCTCGGTCTCTTTAGTGGGAAGGGCGAGCTGGTTACGGCTAACAAGGGGGTCTACAGGCCGGACGAGAGGAAGATGGTGGTGTGTGACCACTGTAAGAAGAAAGGTCACGTGAGGGACAAGTGTTGGATTCTTCACCCACATCTCAAGCCAGCTAAGTTCAAAGCGAATCTGTCTCATGAAGGTACAAGCGGTCAAGCACCCGGAACGGTGAGCCAGGGGGAGACAACGGCGATGGCTGCGTCCTATGGAGACTACGTGAGAAAATCTGACTTGGAGGCTCTCATTAAGTCCATCGCCGCACTAAAAGAATCCGGTACCACATTCTTTGCCACTAAACCTTCTAAAATGCTTGTCATTGACTCGGGGGCTTCTCACCATATGATTAGCAACCCGAGTCTACTAGACAATATAGAACCAGCTTTAGGTAATGTGGTTATTGCTAATGGTGATCGGATCCCTGTAAAAGGTGTTGGTAATTTAAAACTGCTTGAACATAACTCTAAAGCATTTTACATGCCAACATTCACGTCTAACCTCCTATCAGTAAAGAAAGCAGCTAATTATTTGAATTGCTATGTTGTTTTTGGTCCTAATAGTGTTAATTTTCAGGATATTAAAACTGGAAAGATACTTGAGGAAGGAAATGGAACCGGAGACCTTTATACTTTAGAGAAGACTTCACAAAGTCCTAATTCTATTTCACTTACCTCTTGTTTATTGTCTAATAAGAATGATAATGATGCATTGTGGCATGCTAGACTAGGCCATCCCCACTCTCGTGCTCTTGAGTTGTTATTGCCTAATGTTTCTTTTAGTAGTTCTAGGTGTGAGTCTTGTATCCTTGGGAAACATTGTAGAACTGTGTTTCCTAAATCTTCTACCATTTATGAAAATTGCTTTGATTTGGTTCATTCTGATGTTTGGACATCACCATGCTTGTCTAGAGATAACAACAAGTACTTTGTGACCTTTATTGATGAAAAGTCGAAATATACTTGGATAACTTTGTTACCCTCTAAAGACCGTGTGTATGATGCATTTATAAATTTCCAAAACTATGTCACTAATCACTTTAATGCCAAGATCAAAGTGCTTAGGTCAGACAATGGAGGAGAATACACTAGTCACAAACTTAGAGAACACCTAACCGCACATGGCATCTTACAACAAACGAGCTGCCCGTACACTCCACAACAAAATGGTGTGGCGGAGAGGAAGAACAGGCACCTTATGGAAGTGGCGCGGTCAATGATGTTCCATATGAATGTGCCAAAACGTTTTTGGGGAGATGCGGTCATGACAGCCTGCTATCTTATCAACCGAACGCCAACAAAAATCCTAAGCGACCTAACTCCTTTTGAAATTCTTACTAAAACTAAACCATCATTAGACCATTTACGAGTATTTGGCTGTGTGGGTTTTGTTTTGATTCCAGGAGAGAAGAGGAGTAAACTAGATGCAAAGAGTAAANTGCAAAGAGTACCAAAAGCATGTTTATTGGTTACTCAACCACACAAAAAGGCTACAAGTGCTATGATCCGGTCAATGGCCGCATGTACGTGTCTAGAGACGTCAAGTTTCTGGAAGATCAAGGCTACTATGAGACAAAAGACTGGAACAGCCTTAAGGACCTATCTCACTCTACCACTGACCGTGCGACCAACTTACGANAATCACTTTAATGCCAAGATCAAAGTGCTTAGGTCAGACAATGGAGGAGAATACACTAGTCACAAACTTAGAGAACATCTATCCACNTGGTGTTACACAACAATCTTGTCCCGGGGCACAGTTACCGCCAGTAGCTTCCAATGAATCTACACAGCTGGCAGAGCCCCCAGCTGATCATGATCCATCTCCACGTCCTGCGGAACAACTTCCTGAGCCGGGAGAGGACATATCCGAAGGAGTCGTTCCTACACCTCCCGCTGAGCCTATTACTACTACCGCCGAGCCAAGTCAGCCAGCCTCATCCACACCTCTTATACCACTCAGACGGAGTGAACGTGTCAAGTTTCATCCATCTACCTGGAAGAACAAGCGTGTGTATTATAACAATCAAGCGGTTGCCCATCCGATTCAGGCCGTTTGTTCGCTTGCCGTGTTGCCGCCTGATCATGCAGCATTCCTAGGGTCTATTGATGCTAATTATATACCCCAGACATACGATGAGGCCAAAGATCATCAAGTGTGGCGAGATGCCGTATCCGATGAGACTGGTGCCATGGTTCGCAACCACACTTGGGATGAAGCCGACCTGCCTAGAGGCAAGAAGGCTGTCAGTTCGCGATGGGTCTTTACCATCAAGTATTTAAGCACTGGTGAGATAGAACGGTACAAAGCTCGCCTTGTGGCTCGTGGCTTTACTCAAACATATGGGTCGGATTATACGGAAACCTTCGCCCCGGTCGCCAAGCTTCATACTGTTAGGGTGGTGCTCTCCGTTGCCACTAACCTCTCTTGGGATCTTTGGCAAATGGATGTTAAGAATGCATTGCTTCAGGGGGAGCTTCAAGAGGAGGTCTATATGCACCCCCCAGGGCTAGAAGACATGGTTACACCCGGCAAGGTCCTCCGACTTCGCAAGGCCATTTACGGTCTCAAGCAGTCTCCTCGAGCCTGGTACCACAAGTTGAGCTCTACGCTCAAAGATCAAGGCTTCAAACGTTGTGAACCAGACCACACCCTCTTCACTCGTCGTTCTCCCGATGGTCTCGTCGTCGTCCTCATCTATGTTGATGATCTTATCATCACCGGCGATGATCAAGAGGGCGTTCAGGCCACCAAGGTTTTTCTTCACTCTGCGTTCGACATCAAAGACCTCGGCGAGCTTTGTTACTTCCTTGGTATAGAGATCTCTCGCTCGCCAGGCGGCCTGTTTCTCTCTCAATGGAAGTACACTCTTGATCTCTTGGCCGAGACTGGCCGCCTCGCCGCAAGACCGTCTCTCACTCCACTGGACGAAGGCTACCAGGCCAAGCGAAAGGGGGAGAGCATTCGGGCCATGGAGGGACAACCGCAAGATCCAATGGATGAACCATATGAGGACGTTACAAGATACCGGCGACTTGTGGGGAAGCTCATATATCTCACGATCACGCGGCCTGACATTTGTTATGCAGTCAACCAGGCGAGTCAATACATGCAGGCTCCGACTAAGTATCACTGGAGCATTGTAGAGAGGATACTTAGCTATCTTAAAGGAAGCCCGGGTCAAGGCATATGGATGGGCAGGAATTCAAACACGGAGATAGTGGGCTATTGTGATGCTGATTACGCTGGAGATACATTGGACAAGAAGTCAACTACCGGGTATTGTACATTTGTTGGTGGGAACTTGGTCACATGGAAGTCAAAGAAGCAGAAGGTGGTCTCATGCTCTAGTGCTGAAGCCGAGTATAGAGCAATGCGGAAGCTAACAAATGAACTGACCTGGTTGAAGGCACTCCTCAAGGACCTCGACATTGATTCAAAGAAACCAATCACCATACATTGCGACAATGAGGCTGCAATTCACATTGCTACTAATTCAGTGTTTCATGAGAGAACCAAACACATTGAGGTTGACTGCCACAAGGTTCGAGAAAAGATAGAAGAAGGGGTCATCCTACCGTGTCATACTCGGAGTCAAGACCAACTGGCAGACATTTTCACCAAAGCTGCAAGCTCCAAGGTTTGTGAACATATTCATAGCAGACTTGGACTTGTAGACATCACTCGCCCTTGATCACCTCACTTAATCCATGGACATCACACTCTTTTTCCCTTGACATAGTTTTGTCCCATGAGGTTTTCTATGCCAAGGTTTTTAATGAGGTGATGCTTCATGGGTTCCAAGTTTAGTCATTTCATTCGACTAAACTTGAGGGGGAGTATTGATCAAGATAACCTTGAGTGTAATCGGCCGTCCGTACGGTTATGTGATAGGGCCGTCCGTACGGTTAGGTGTTAGGGCCGTCCGTACGGTTTGGTGAGGCCGACCACGAATGATGTGAATAAAGGGCTGAGAGTGTTCTACAAAGGCCCATGAGGAAGAGAAGGATCGAGAAGATGGCAAAGAGCCGTTAGAGATCACATGTTCCCCTAAGAGAAGCAACGAGAGGTCGCTATCACCATAGGGACACACCCTTCTCTCTCCTTATGTCGTTATCAAGTTTGTAATAAGAGTAGCCCTAGTTTTTATTTCTATTTAAGGCCTACAGCCGACATTGTATGGATGCTATTCTAATACTGAATCTCTTCTCTTTATTCTCTTTGTTCTTGTTCACTAATTCTCTCAACAATTTCTTTCTCTTCTCCAAACTAATCTAAACCAACAATCTCATTCCGCCTAAACTAACACCAACCCCGATTCTTAACTCTCCTCCTGGGGAATGGTCAAGTCTTGTGGCGGTTGGTTCTAATCCTTACGCCATTACATCATCCATCGAAGACTCTCCATGCTCTAACGTTTGGTTCCTCGACTGTCGAACTCACACTTGGCTTGAAGCTCCAAGAATGCGACTGGCTCACATCAATAGTGATTTTGATGGGAATATGTATCTAGCAGGAAGCTCTGAGAGTCCAGATTCTTTGAGTTGTGTTGAAGTGTACAACACTACCACTCAAACATGGAACCCCGTGCCGCCTAAAAAGCGAATATTAGAATTCGGAAATATGGAAGGAAAGATTTACTTGAACCTTGATGTGGATTCTACTACTAAGGAAAATGTGGCTTTAAAGCCAAAGGACTGGACATGGGAAATGGTAAGATGGGATACTCATTTGGGTTCTGTTTGCATGATAGATAACGTAGCCTTTCATTATCAACCTTGTGTAAAGATTATTTGGAGAAAAAATAGAACTAAGGGAGCAGTTTGGAGAAGATTAGAGGGTTTGGAAGGGTTACCTAAGTTTTCTAAGTATAGTACTGTCAATTTAGTGGATTGTGGTGGTAAGCTGGTTGTTTTGTGGGACAAGTATGTGCGTGGAAGTGGGTATAAGGAGAAGATGATTTGGTATGCAGAGATTTCACTTGAAAAACGCAACAATGAAGAGATTTGGGGGAAGGTCGAGTGGTTCAATGCCGCTCTTACAGTCCCTAAGTCTTATAAATTTGTGTGTGCTAAATCTGCTACTGTTTGACAGGTTTTGGATGAATCTGGTTGTATCGCTTTCTTTCTTTTTTAGTATGTCACTTTGGAATGAATGTTTTGTGTTTTAGCGTAATGCGATAGACATGTTTTTGCAAGAATACACAAAAAAGAACAAAACGAAAAAGCCAAAGATATTGACATTGTTTTTGCTTATATTAAATCTGTATTCACTTGCTTGTAGTGTAGATGATTAAGCTTACTTTGGGACTTTTCTGCTTCTTTTATAAAAACCCTTTGATGACAAGCCCTTTTTTGCTACTGTTTGATGAATGTGAATCATGAGACGCTTATACCGACGAAAGGATGTCTAATAGACATTGTCTGTAACCACATTTAAATCTGTGCTATATGATAGAATATAATACCCACAAATCACTAATGATTCAACACAGTTAGATCTGTCACGTATGGCATTCATCAAACAGTAGAAGCAAGAGCACTACACTTCTGTGTATACGACTATTCAATTCCCCAAAAGATCTCCTGACAGGCTCCCAATTTTGTGTTTTTAGATCGAAAACATCCATCCCATTAAAGCCTGCTACATAAATCTTTCCATCAACAACATTAGCAGCTTGGTAATTTCGATTCATCCATATGCTTAGAGCCACGTGCCATGTGTGAGACCGGCAATCCAGGATTGAGACGCTAGACGAGGGTGCATTCTCCACACATCCGCTAATGGCATAGATATTAGAATCTAACGCAACGAGAACCTCGTAGTGCGCAGGAGGTGAGTTGGGAATTGGGACTGGGACCAAAACATATCCAGTTGATTTCTCTGTTAGGGTTTGATTAGTTTTTCGGCAGAGAGTAAACCAATGTTGGTTAGGGTCAGGAGGGAACTCTAAGCACAGATAGAGACAACTCTCCGTGCAGTTTGACAAAGACCGAGTTTTGTAAAGCTCCGGTGAAGCAACGAGGGATCAACAGCTCTTGGAGACTAAAGAGAGAGTCGGGTAGTACAATTTTGATATGCGTGCGAAGCAAGTCAATAGCAAATCATATGGAAGTGATGGATTTTGAGGTCGATTCCGATGTCGGCGACTTGTTCTTCTTCTTTGAGGATGACATTGTTGGGGGGAAATCGCTGGTTTCTTCTCCTACTTGCAAGTGAATACAAATTTAGGGTTTTGATTTGACTTCAATAATATAATTCTCGAGATCGTGTACTTTACTTGCTATGAGTTCTAATTTTTATTTTTTATTGTTGCCTAATTTTTGATAAGCTGGTAATTTCATGAAGCTAAATGAAGTGATATATATATAAATTACTTCCAATATCGGATCACTAGAGAAAGGTGGATCTCTGATTAATTTTTCTCTTGGTTACAAATTGTAATATTTCAGAACTATGAATAAAGTTATGTTTTTATGCTTTGATGTTCCTCAAGATGTTTTGACTGTGCCTAATTTCGAGAAAATGACTGATACGTTGGGTTGTAAGCCCAGACTCGGTATTTGTATATCTTTCTCTCCGAATTTCAAACTTATTAGTTAGGAAAGACAAGATGTAACAACAGCCCATAGATGGTTTTTAGTGGTAATCGCTAGCCCTGGGCAAATAAACTGAATCCGATTAAACCGATCCGAACCGATCCAAAAAACCAATTTTGATCGGATTCGGATATTGTGTAAAAACCGATCGGTTTCTGTCTTGATCGTGAATCGGATTTCGGATATAAACCGATCCGAACCGAAATCCGATCAGTTATCCGCTAAACCGAATACATATTTAATTTTTTATACATTTGGGTTTAATTGGTGTTATTTTCGGGCCTGTTAGAAGCCCATTAACTATAAATGGATCGCTTATAAAAAATTTAAAGTCAAATCACCAGAAGGAGGAATCGAACGGTGACCTTGAGGTTAAGGAACACACTCTATAACCATCTGAGCTATTCTGAATTATTGATTTTACTTTCCAAATGACATATATAAAGGTTTCGGTTTAAGTTCCGATTTTTTAAAAAAAAATTGAAAACCGATCCGGATCCGAACAAATCCAAACCGATCCGATCCAATAAACAACCGGATTCTAAACGGATTTTATATACTCCAATCCGAAAAATCCGATCCGATCCGAACCAAAAATCCGAATGCCCAGGGCTAGTAATCGCACTTGTATGATATGACTGACCATAGATCCTCTGTTTTAATGCTACTCAGAACGTTTTTTTACCTTATCTTGTGTGGTTTAAAGAGTCGAGATTCGAGAACCATTTGTTTTGGGGTTTAATCTTTCTGAAACCAAATGTTGAGTTTGTGTAGGCGTGATCAATTTAATTCTTTTAATTGAATAAAATTACTCTTCTTCGACTGAGAAGTTAAGAAAAAGTAGCTAAAACAGAAGATCCTCAAATCGTTTCAGTGGCAATTTCTTCAATTCCTCAAATAAGATTACACGCTCACCTCCAAACCCGGTTTTTTTCTTTGTTTTTTTTCATCTTGTAATTGCACAAGAAAGCTCAATGCACTGTACAATAGACAAACAAGCACTAACTGTGTATCTTGATTTAGCTCTTCTTGTGAAAGCAAAGAGAACTGTAAACAAAAGTATTTTCATAGACAAAGTAAAGCGTAATGAGTCTACAAGTGAGTGCATATGTTTAGAAGTGAAAACAATGTAGCACAGAACAAGCATTCGTCATAGTAGTCTACATTTTGCAACACTTACAATTCAGAACCAAAACGACATAAACCGCTACTCTCATGAGTCATTCATCAAAAATTAGCATAAAGAATTTGGGATCGAAGGGATTATCAAAACTGGCAGTAAAAAAAAAAAAGCTTAATTATCTGCAAGCAAGTGACTCTAGCTAAAAGTAAGCTTAATCAGTCTAATGTCTACAAGTGAGTACTGTGAATGCAGATGTTTAGAAGTGAAAACAATGTCTGCTAAAAGCACAAGACAAGACAAGCATTGATCATAGTAGTCGCATATAAAGACATTTTGCAACACATATAAAACAAAAACGTCTCATGAGTCACATTCATCAAACCGTATGCAGAACGACTCTGCCATCAAAGGGTTTATCAAAGAGACAGAAAAGTCCCAAAATAAACTTAATCATCTGCACTACAAGCCAAAGAAATGTCAAGAAAGTAAGGGATACAAACCATATTCATTAATTACGTCCAAACCTGTCAAACAGTAACAGATTTAGCACACACGAATTCATAAGAACTGGGCACTAAAAGAACCTCATCGGACCATTCGACTTTCCCCCAAATCTCTTCATCGTTGCGTTTTTCAAGTGAGATCTCTGCACACCAAATCATCTTCTTCTTAAACCCAAATCTTTGCACAGACTTGTCCCACAAAACAACCAGCTTATCACCATGATTTGCTAATTTAACAGAAGCAGACTTAGCAAACTGAGGTAACCCTTCTAAACCCTCTAATCTTCTGGAACCTCCTTCTCCCTCAGTCTTTCGTGCTCTCCATCTAATGGCACAACAAGTACAAGGGACATAAGTATAGTCTACCTCATCTACCGTACAAAAAGAAACCCGATCCACAAGCATATGCAATCCTACACTTTCCCATGTCGAATCCTTTGGCTTAAAAGCCATAGTATGCCAAGGAGGGTCTACTTTAAGGTGAATGTAAATAATTCCATCCATTTTTTTGAATTCGAATCTCCGTTTGTTGGGCGGCACGGGATTCCAAGCTTGAGTCTCTGTGTTGTACACTTCAACGCAGTCCAAAGAATCTTGCTTTTCATACATTCCTGGCAAATACACATTCCCATCATATGCAGTACGGGTGTGAGCTATTCTCATTCTTGGAGAATCACGCCAAATGTGAAATCTACAGTCAAGGTACCACACGGATGGAGAATCATGTATATCTGCGTTAATGGCGTAAAGATAAGAACCAACAGCAATTGGACTTGACCATTCCAATGGAGGAGAGTTGAGAATTCGGGTTGGAGCCAATAGATGAAGACTTGGATCCTCTTTCTTCTTCTTCTTGTTAATTAGGGTTTGATTAGGTTTCTTCGGGTAGAGAGTGAACCAGCGAGGGTTAGGTTCATGAGGGAAGCGTAAGCACACATAGAGAAAAGTCTCGGTGCAGCCTAAGAGGGTTCGGGTTTTGTATAGCTCCGGTGAAGCAAGGATCGATCGGAAGCTTTTGGAGACTAAGGAGAGATTTGGGTAATAGGATCTCGAGACACGGGCTAAGATGCTCACTATCAAATCGTGTGGAAGTGACGGATTTGGGTTCGATTTCGGCGACGGTTCCTTCGACTTTGGTGTCGGCGACTTGCTGCTCTTCTTCTTCCGCCAAAACATTGTCGCCGTTGGTAAAAAGGAACCCAATCGATTTCTTCTCTGACTTGCACAGCACAAATTTTTAACTTCACTTTACTGTTCTTAGAGGCGCGTGCGGTTGGTATGATCGAGTTGCCACATATAACATGAAGGGCATTTCTCAATAGTGGGCTTAATCATCTGCATTGAATCTTAATGGGCCTCATAACAATACTTTGAGCTTTCTAATCTTTTCTTTTCTTTTTTACTCAAAAGCTTTCTAATCTTTTAAATCAATAAAAGTCACCGAGAAAAAAAATTAATTTATAGTATATGATTATGAATATTAATCCGACTCTTACAGTCACAATTTAGTCTTTTATTTCAAATATACGACTACGAATTCGAGTTACAGAGAAGTCGCTATAAATATATGTCACTAATTAGTCTCTGATGTATATGTCACTAAGCCTACATATTATAGTCTTAGTGTAGTCACAAATGTGAGACCATAAAATAAGATCACATAGTGTGGTTCAATATTTTATTTTTCGACTATTATATGACTAAAAAATCTTGCCACCAAATTTTAGCAACCACTAGATTAATATCCTCGTTACGCCGCAAGATTGTTTTTAGATTTTACTTGTCGATCAATTTGTCAAATAAATCTTTAACTTGCATGTTATTTTAGCATTGAGTTTGTTTGATACTTTTATTGAATCAATGAAACAATGTTGTTGAAGAATTAACACTACTTGTAACAATATGACCACTATTATGATGATGTAAGGTCATGAAATAAAAGTACAATGAAAACAAAATTAGTCAGTCAAATTATATACGAAACCCAAAGTCCTTTCAACTTTATACCACCAATTTAAGGAAACAAAAACATGCATACCTGTATTCATACATATTTGTCATTCATATGAAAGATAAATTATCATACTTGTGAGTAATCAAAACAAGAGTTTACAAATCCTCTTTTGGAGAAAAGCATTATAAAAATCACCAAAAGACATTAT
>NC_025702.1:8761967-8813649 GCF_000633955.1 Camelina sativa | reverse complement strand
AAATGTTTATGAGTCTCAATCTTATTTCCCTAAAAATCAAATCTTAACAGAGAGATTTTGGTGACACAAGCTCAAGATATGTAGCAACAACATTCCCAATTTCTTACACATAGTTAGAAAAATTCAATTCCAATTTCAATGATAACCTAATTTATTTAATCGTCTTCTTCTTTGCTGCTACTCTCGCCATCGATATCATCATCATCATCATCTTTTTCGTCTTCCTCATCTGAGCTATAGTCATCAATGATCTCCTTCTCATCCGTCATTGAAGTTTCAAAAATGCAAACGGACTTTCAAAATTTGTCTACATGTTTAGCGATTTGGGTTTCGCAGAAAGAGAGGCGAGGATCTCTTGTTTCATTAGTCTAATTAAAATAGAGAGAGAAATCAAAACTTAGTGAACAACAAATCTCAAAATCTAGCGAGAGCGTCAAGCGGGACTTTGTGGTGCCAGATTTGGGAGTGAGAATCGAGAAATTTGATTCCAGTTTTTTTTTAGATTTTATTCTCTAGATTTTTAAAACAATTGGAACGGTAACAGATAAGCAAAATTAAAGCTGATTTGTATTAACTTTTGAATTTTATTGGTTACTCTTTTTAACTGATGTGTCAACACCAGCTTAAATGTTGAGGCTGATGTGTCACACCATGAATGCAATGCATCCTTCTTTTATTTTGTATTGATTTAAGACGATAGCAAAGTAGTTTGGAACTATTGGAGTTGCATACCACATGTTTTCTTGTAGATCCAATAATTAAAATACAATCCCCACAAATCACTAAAGATTCACCCACAAATTCATAAGAACTAGAAACTGTAAGTATAAACATCAAACCACTCAAACTTTCCCCAAATCCCCTGGTGTTGTGCCTTAAGGGAAATCACTGCACACCAAATCGTCCTATTCTTTGTAGCCATTAAAAAGTAATAATATTTCTCTGGTCTTCTTTTTGACCTCTAAAAAAAATGAAGAAACAAAATATTCATTTCATGATAAATGATGAAAAGAAGCAAGACAACATATCATTTAAGCGGTCATTGGCACCAATTTAATAAGCTAACCCTAACACAACTCAACATATAACACACATAATGATATATATTCAAAGATTCAAACCAACAAAATGCCCAAATTCTTCCTTAGACCGACAAGAACACTTAAAATAAACCGAGGACCATTTTCATCATCTTGCATAAGGAACTAACAATAGGTAATATATATAAACAAAGTGAAGTCTTACTCATAATATATATATATATATATATATATATAGATATATGTCTTATGTCTACACACTTCTCAGTGGGATGAGATGCAACTTTTGTGCGAGAACAAAGATGGAAAAGTGTGATCTTTCTGTAACTCTCGAGCATTCAAAGGAACTCAGACTGCGACCGCTATGTTCCAATTTACTGTGGAGCACAAACTTTCCATTGCATAAGTCAAACAGTAGAAATTTGTTTTGCTTCTTGCTCCAAAAATAGACTGATTTAGCATTAAAAGGGTTTGTTATTGACAACGGAATATGATCGTCGAAACCGGGATTAATAAAACCCGCATAGATTTCAGATAATGGTTGCCACTCCCCTCTCTTTATTAGCCTCCATGTCTTTAACTTATCAGAGACTACGTTCATATACATGAGAAATCCTTGAGAAACAGTGCATGCTCTTCTGAATTTGGGATGTTTTCCTGAATCAGGGAAAAGTGTGACACAACATGTATCAGAATCCGTGCCAGTTGCATAGAAGTCATGGGATACGACAACATCTTCATTGTCACTATTCCGGTTGAGCCAGTAAAGATTCCCGTTCAAACTAATTGAATGAAAAAAATACTGATAGTACAAAGGAGAAGGCAAATGGACAATGTTGAGACTCCACAAGCCTGTCTCAGACGACTAAATCAACAAAATTATATCCATGTTTCCGTAGCCATGAGAATATTCTAGCAAAACAACTTTGTAACCCAAAACAACGCCGTTCTCAGTTCGTGTGACAATTCCCAAAGGGCGGACGTAATTTTTTCCATGAGAAGGGAGCTGCACGCAATCCTGTGAAACTAGATTAACCACATACACTGGAATGATACTGATAGATACGACACTGATTAAAAACAACCCAACGTCGGTGTAAGCGTAGACTAGGTATCTGTATTTCTCTCTCTGAATCTCAAACTTGTCAGTTAATAAAGAGAATATGTAAGAAGCTGTAGATCGTTCGCATCCGTAGTGAGCTGCGACGTCAGCCTTATCATCCTAAACAAGGAACGGCCATGGAGAACAATTCAAGTTTTGGTACAGAGACTTACGGAAGTTTTGGTACAGAGACTTACGGAAGTAAGAAGACTCGACGATTGATTTCCACTGCTTGCAAACCAGTTTGGAAGTTATGATGCTCGTTAGCGGTAATCGCGCTAGTATGATTGACCATATGTCCTCTGTGAAAGAATTCATCTTCCTATTCCTCTCTTTGGTTGGGGTTAGGGGTTTTTTTTGATTAGGGTTTGTGTGTGTATGTTCGGAATAGGGTTCTCAAGAAAAGGCCACGAGTATGTCGCAAAAGGTTACTCCTATTAAAGTCGGTGACTCTGGTACAATAAGAGGGTCTTGTAAAAAGATGAAGAAAAAATATAATTGGTTTTGGAGGTTTTTTTATTACTTGTATTTGTATTGTTGTGAGAACCATAGTTTTGGAGCTTAATCTTTCTTAAACAAAAATTGAGTCTGTGTAGTCATGATCAATTTAATTTCGTTTGCAGTTGAATCTAAAAACGAGAGTATGTAGTTGAATAATGAGTTAACTGAATAAGATTACACTTCTTCGACTGAGAAGAAAAGAAAAAGTAGCTAAAACAGAGGATCCTCAAATTGTTACAGTGGCAATTTTTTTGTTGGTTGGCTACTAGACATGAAAGAAAGACTCACCATTAACCCCGAAACCTTGTTATTTTTTTATATTTGGTCATTTATTACAAAAATGAGAAAGCTCAGTGGACTGTACAATAGACAAACAAGCACTAACAGTGTATCTAGCTTGAGATCTTCTTGTGAATGCAAAGAGAACTGTACTCTTGTATGCAACACAAACAAAAGTATTTTTGAAGGAATAAGTAAGCTTACAAGAGAAAAAGTATGTTTACAAGTGAAACAAGCAATGTCTTGCTAAAAGCTTCATGACAAAGCATTCATCATAGTAGTCACATTTATATAGACATTTTGCGCGCGACACATATTCAGAACAAAAACGAAGATACCCGCTAGTTTCATGCGTCATTCATCAAACAGTAGCAAAAAGAGTTTGTCATCAAAGGGTTTATCAAAGAGACATAAATTCTTAAAATAAGCTTCATCATCTACAAGCAAGTGAATGCAGATATTTATATGAGCAAAAATAATATCAATAAATGTTTTGTTCTTTGTGTATTCTTGCTCTAATTTCAACACATGTTTTCTTGCAAGACACTAAAATTAAGAACTCATCCTACAAAGCCAGTGAGTGCAGATAATATATATAAGCAAAAACATGTGCACACATGAATTTATAGAAATTAAGGGCCATAGAGACATGCCGTACATTACTCACTACATGATACATCTATCTTCTTCACTTGTAATTATTAAGTTAATTTCAGATCAGAGAGCAAAAGACTGAATCAAAAATAAAAGTCATTGCAAAAATATCATGTTGCTAACACAAAATTTGACATGAGTTGAAAGAAGCTACATACATGGCCGGTCATGCAAATTTCGTCTAAAGAGATTATTGGTGTACTATGCGAGTATTGAACTTGGGTTTGGGGGTGTTAGTATATTGAAAAAAACCAACTGAGCTACTGAAACTTCAATAATTTACATGCAAAACAATGTATTTTAAGATTTTTACCCAGGTCAGTTGACCTCCCTACTTGGGTCCGCCGTTGCGTTCTTAAACGTTTACTGTTTGGTTTGCTAACTTTCTTCAACATATGATCAGAAGAGACAAACAAAAGATGATTACTTACCATTCTAAGCCAAAAGGAGAAGAACATTAACCACAAGTCATTAAGGGAAGTAAAACCAAAACAAGAAAATATAAGAGAGTTATCAAAGGAAGAAACAAACGGCAGAGGCACGAGACCCGTAGGATCTTTTAGCAACTACACAAACTTTAATTGTAGCCTGATACTAACATTTTTGTGTATCCTAGCAGGTTCAATTAACCTTACGTAGTTGTAATCCTTAAGGTATCAATCTAGCTGAGAAACTTTACTAATAATTAAGATGCAATCTGATGTAGTATATTTTAGTCAATTAAATTATCAATTCACAATCTTCATTAATCAACTCACTAAGAATACACAAAGTTGCTTAATCTATTCTTAACAGGAATTGGTTTGTTGTAACAGTCTTAACTAGCAAAACAAACCAAAGAAAAGAAACAAAGCACAACTAACAAAAAAACTTTAAATCAAGATTAAACAAGTGAACCTTGGGCAAGGTAATTGACTTGGGAGATAGCTAACCAATCCTAGATGTCTAGGCAACAATCAAGAACAATCCTATGGCTAAGAACACTAATGCAAATCAATCCATTTCCATGATAGAGATTCCTATGCTAATCAAGTGATAATCAACTTTTTCCAAAGGCAATCACAAAGCTAGCATGCATTAAGAACAAGTCTTAATACCACTAAGCACCCTAATCATCAATTTCCATTGGCTAGGAGTGCAAAGCCCTTGAATAGTTTGGTTCAGGAATTTCGTCAAACACCTTCTGGGCAATGGAAATCCTAATGTCTAGATTCAAGCTTGATCAAGGCTTTCCAGCATTATTAACATTAAACAAGATAGGAAACACATAAATAAGGCTCTAGACATCAAAGATCAATCATCTATCTCCCTAATATACCTAGCCCAAAGTTCTAATGATCTACTCACTCATCATCATGATCACACAAAGGAAAGAGTTTGATCTTTGTGAAATCATAATAAGAGATTATAGATTAAGAGATTTGAAAGAGAAATTGCTATTAAAAACTTAGAAGTACTCAATCATTCAACAAACCAAAAGTAAATAAGCTTAAGAATCCTAAGTAGCTGCTAAACAAGAGGTAAACAAAAGATAAGAGATAAGAGATAAGTGATATGAGATAAGTCTCCCCTTAATAGGGTTAGAGTATTTATAGCAAAATAAAAGGGAGCAGGGTCAACCCAATTCAAACCGGGTCAAGCCCGGATCAAAACTAAAACAAGTGTGGTGATGGTCTCACATGGCCATGCTTGGACCGATTGAGATGGCCGATTGGGATGGCCGGGCACACTTTGGTCGATGGTGGTGGCCGCTGGTGTAAACAGTGTTTTCTTTTCTTGAGCTCCATTGGCCATGGCTTAGCCGATTGATGAGGTTGCGTGGCTCCAGCGGTCATGGCTTGGCCGATTGAGCTTGGCCGCTGCTGTAAACGATCTTCCTCTTACTGAACTCCATCGGCCAGCTCTTGACCGATTGGGATGGCCGCTGGTCTTTACTCGGCCACCGTTTGGCCGCTGCTCTTGGCCGCGTGTGGATCCTGTCTTCACTCTGGCTGTATATACGTTCACTCAAACAGGTATAACTCTTTACACGAACATCTGATTGGCCTGCAATCACCTCCATTGCAACGCTTACTCAATTTCCAATAACGTAGATGAAGAACTCTGGAGCTAAATCCCAAAGAAAGTTCTTCGTACGAGTCGATCTTTGAGGGACTGCAAACTGGTTCTGAATCATCAATCATCTTGTGTGCATCCAAATGTGTGTCTTCCATTATATTGCTAATTATTGACTTATTTGGCTCCAAAGCACACTTTCCTTGTACATCTCTACTTCATCATCTGAGATAACAAACTTGATGCAAAATGCAACCTAAACAACCAAATGCTCATGAATATGCACAAAACAATGAAGAATTAAGCTCTAAAATTACATAAAAACACAAGATATCAACTCCCCCAAACTTATAACTTGCTAGTCCTCAAGCAAGAACCAAACAAAAAGTGAGAGAGAGAGGTTTGAAAAAAGAATTCAGAACCAAAAAGCATCAACAAAGGATTCAAACCACAATCCTTAAATGTAATTCAATGGTGCTAAGATCAATCAAAGTCCTTACAAATATTTTTCTATGCTTTTCACAATACACTACTCTTGTTCACTTTCTATCTATTGGTAAAGACTTGAAATCCTATTGAACATCTCTTTCATATTCATTAAAGTATTTGGTGTGATCTTGCAAATGGAAAATAATTCAAGCTCAATTGGTTTAAGGGAAAGGCTTTTTATAAAGTGGTGGTTGGCAAAGATGTTTTTGTGTGGTTTACTCTCAAAAAAAAAAGGAATGCTAGATAGTAGTGAAACCTATCTAAGACTAATAATAATGTGAGCATACAAAGCTTAGCTCTTGATGTTCTACCCACCTAGAAGCTTTTCTACCTTTTTATCATTCTTCATTTCTCTCAAACTCTTTTCTTTTCTTTACTTATGGTCTTAAACTTTTGAATATCCCTAAGGCTTCACCTTAAACACAAGCTTTCTTTTTTTTTTTTTTACTTCTTTGAACTTCTCTTGTTGAACTCCCATTATTATTAAACTATGCTTTAGCATTCTTTTTTTTTGTAAAACTTTTCTAGGAGACAACAACTAGACATTTCTTTCTTTTTTTCATTCTTAGAGACTTAGAGCTTTTAACAAAACTTAACCTTAGGGATAGGTCTTTTTCTTTTCTTTTNATTTTGACCAAGTAATTCTTTCTTTTCTCCCCCCCTTAATCTCTCTTGTTTCCAAACCTTTACCCAAATCAAAATTCTAACCACCTATTTCTTTCAAAACCAGTCCTATTAGCTAGTTGTAGAGATTCCCAACCTAGCTAAAACAAGAACCAGTTATTTGTCATTCTCAATACTCTTAAGGCTTCACAACCTATAGCATTATCAACAAAAAGGCCTCACTCAACAAATCAACACAAGGCTTGAAAGAAAAGGGTTGGGGTTCAAAGGTATGGCAAGAGATTGGGTTAAATAAAACAGAGTGCCAAATAGAGATTGTTAACCCAAATGAAAGTTCCATGAGCTAGCATTCATAGTCCATAAGCAAAATAATTTAAAGATCAAATTAAAGTCCAAATAATAAATAGATGCTGCAATGATCATGCAAGCTTTACACTAGAAGAAAATGCTTTCAAGTGACACAATGCTTTAAGCTTAGACTCTTCATTTTTTCCCCAAAGATTATAAATGAAGGTTGTGGGTTCAATCCTAAGTCTCTACTTCTAACAAGGTAGCTTCATTATTATCCCAAATGCAAATGCAAATGCATACTAAATGCTTCTAGACTCAATCCTAAACACAAGAATGAATATGCAAAACTACATGCATTTGTTTTTGGTTTTTTGAAAATTTTCAAAGTTTTTTGATTTTTCTCAAAACATAGCTATTAACAATGCATCACACAAAAGATGAAAATCAAAACAAAACACAATGTTAGATGGTTAGTCCCTCCCCCAAACTTAATTCACACAGTCCCTGTGTGAGAAAAATCCAAGAGAGAGACTAACAAAATAAAGAAAACAAGACTCAAATGATATATACAATGGAAAGTTCGGACCATACCTTGGCCCTAGTTGTGAACCTTAGGGAATGGAGTGAGTGGAGGAGCTTTAGTACTCCCTTGAGATCCTGTTGAATTGGTGGAAGGAGAGTGGAGGTTGATAGTGATGACTCTTGAGAGAAGGTCATGAAGCTTAGCTTTGTCATATGAGAACTTGGGATCTAGCTTTGTCATATGAGAACTTGGGATCTAGCTTGGCTTTGACACTTGCAAAGGGTGAAGAAGGATTGTTGTGCCTCACTTTGTACTCTATTGCTCCATCAACAAGCCCAAATNGCAAATGCATACTAAATGCTTCTAGACTCAATCCTAAACACAAGAATGAATATGCAAAACTACATGCATTTGTTTTTGGTTTTTTGAAAATTTTCAAAGTTTTTTGATTTTTCTCAAAACATAGCTATTAACAATGCATCACACAAAAGATGAAAATCAAAACAAAACACAATGTTAGATGGTTAGTCCCTCCCCCAAACTTAATTCACACAGTCCCTGTGTGAGAAAAATCCAAGAGAGAGACTAACAAAATAAAGAAAACAAGACTCAAATGATATATACAATGGAAAGTTCGGACCATACCTTGGCCCTAGTTGTGAACCTTAGGGAATGGAGTGAGTGGAGGAGCTTTAGTACTCCCTTGAGATCCTGTTGAATTGGTGGAAGGAGAGTGGAGGTTGATAGTGATGACTCTTGAGAGAAGGTCATGAAGCTTAGCTTTGTCATATGAGAACTTGGGATCTAGCTTTGTCATATGAGAACTTGGGATCTAGCTTGGCTTTGACACTTGCAAAGGGTGAAGAAGGATTGTTGTGCCTCACTTTGTACTCTATTGCTCCATCAACAAGCCCAAATGGATGCAAACATAAAGTCATAGGAGATGAAACAATGGTGGGAGGGTGGGCTTGTTTCTTCTTCCTCTTCTTCTTGTCAACAACTTTTGTTGCTTGACCCAAATCCCCTTCTCTAGAATTTCCTTTGAGGTCATCAAATAAAGATTCTAAACACTCACCATCCAAAATGTCCTCATCAAGCTTTGTAGTCTCTTTAATCCCCACTTTATCAACTTGGAGATCTTGATGTTGATCATTCAAGTCTCTATGCTCTTCCTTAGTTGCTACTTCTTCACTAGTGATTGTTCCACAAAACATTGTAGAGGAAGGTTTGATAGGATAGGATGTGTTGGGTTTCACATGAAGAAGAGTTACTCTCTTATTTGGGAAATCAATGCTTGCCCCCACAGTGTTGAGAAAAGGAGTTCCTAGTATGAGAGGGAGCTTGTTGTTTGCTTTCATCTCAACTACCATGAAGTCTGTTGGAACTGTGCAATCACCAATTTTGAATGGATAGTTCTCAATCAAACCAAGTGGAGATTTTGAAGAAGCATCTCCAAACATGATGGAAGAAGAGGGTTGCTTCATATCTTTGATCCAAAGACTCTTTACCATCTCAAGTGGCATCACATTAACACTTGCTCCTGAATCACATAAGGCATCATCAAGTTGTAAAGCACCAAGTGAGCAAGGTATAGTAAATCTGCCTGGATCTTCAAGCTTGGAAAGTGTTTTTGGTCTGGGTTGTTGTTCACTTGGTGAATCAAAAATTCCCATGATTTCTTCCACCTTCTCTCTGTTTGCTAGAATACCTTTGATGAACTCTATATGGCTAGGAACTTGAGACAAGCTATCCACATAAGGCAAATGTGCTCCAACTCTATTCATATTAGCTTTGAAACTTGAGAGCACTTTCTTTTTGGCCTTTGTAAGAACCCTTTGTGGAAATGGAATTGGAGGACTATAAAGAGGAAGAGCAACACTTGGTTCATCTTTCTTTTCAACCTCCTTGGCAATTATCTCCTTACCCCTTGATCCTTTCTCAGTTTTCTCAACTTTAGCAACCACCAAACCCTCAACAGCATAACCATATAGGAGAGCAGAGATCTCTTCAATAGACCTTTCATTCTCATCAGCATGGCTATCCATTTTTGATTTTTCGAAATTCATACTAGTGACCCTGTTCACTTCTTCCTTGAAGATGGCATTGCAAAACTCCTTTGGGTTTGGTTCTGGTTTTCCAGGTAGAGAACCCATTTGTCTTGTTGAAGAGGAAGAAGCTTAGCCCTGGACTTGTGTTTGTAACCTCTCAATCTTATCATTTAACTCACCATAAACATTCTCAACCTTGTTGTGCATGTTCTTCATCTGTGTGACAAGTTCAATGGCACTTCTCCCTTGGCCTTCTAGGATTTGTTTAAGTAGAGTAGTTGTGTCATCTACTTGTCTTTGAGGGTGTGGTGCATTCATTTGTTGATGAGGTTGGGAATAAGTTTGAGTGTTGGCTTGGTAGTTCCCTTGAGGTTTAGGCTGATAGTTGGGTTGAGCAGGAAAACCAGCAGGTTTTTGTGGTGGATAAGTCTGATCTTGTGGGTTCTCCACATTGGTGCTGCTGTAAGAGAGGTTTGGGTGGTTGTGGTAATTAGGATTGAACTTGTTATACCCTTGGCCACCAACATAATTGACTTCTTCTTGTCTCTCAACACAAGCTTCCATACCTTCTTGATAACCTTGATAAAGTCCACACTCATGACAAAGTGAACTGGCTTTTGATTTGCAAGAATCATCTTATCCATTTTATCATTCAATGCTTTGATATCCTTGCGGTGCTGCTCATTCATATCAGTATAGTCCCTTGGAGTTCTATCATAATCTTCTCCATAGTTCCCATCACTTTGAGCAAGATTCTCAACCAACAACATTCCTTGTTCAACATTTTGACCCAAGAAGTTCCCATTGCTTGCTGTATCAAGTAGCATCCTATACTTAGGCAAAGCTCCTCTATAGAGTGTACTCAATTGTGACTCCTTGGAGAAACCATGATGTGGACATTGAGAGATGTACCCCTTGAATCTTTCCCATGCTTCACAAAAACTCTCATTTCCCTTTTGAGAAAAGCTTGATATCTCATTTCTTAACCTTGTTGTTCTTGTAGTAGAGAAGAATTTTGAAAGGAAAGCCTTCTTACATTGATCCCAAGAGGTAAAG
Organism: Camelina sativa; assembly: GCF_000633955.1. Taxonomy (NCBI): domain Eukaryota; kingdom Viridiplantae; phylum Streptophyta; class Magnoliopsida; order Brassicales; family Brassicaceae; genus Camelina; species Camelina sativa. Next base: position 8,802,987 of record NC_025702.1, on the reverse strand, counting down.
GTGTTGTGAGGCAGATTCTTCTCCCAAATGTGAGCCTTATCACCAAGAGAGAATGCGAAGAGGCGAAGCTTGAAGGCAACTTCAGAGATACCATTGATCTTAACAGTCCCACAAAACCTATCAAATTGATCTAAGTAATCAAGGGGGTCTTCCATTGCCAAACCATGAAATTTTGATCCTTGTACCATGTTGATAAGACTGGCTTTGATCTCAAAGTGATTGTTGTCAACTGGTGGAGCTCTAATACCAGTTCTATGTCCATTGACATTTGGTGCATCATAGGCTCCAATGAGAGGAACTTGTCTTGGTACATGGTGAGGAACTCTATCATCATTGGGCTGGTCATTTCCATTATGAACAGCAGGAGGAAGAGGGTTGTTGTCCATAGCTTGTCTTGCTAACCGGCAATTCTCTCGCTCAAAACGGTAGATGTCGTCAACCCGCTCAATCAAATCTGCTTGGCCTTGACTTCTCAGGTTCATACACCTCGCAAAAGAGAATGCAAACCACCAAAGCAAACCTTGTAAGTAAAAATGTAAAGAAAATGAATAGGCTCAAGCAAAGTTGAAATCCTAATGGTCAAATTAAATGCAAATGGGCAACGGCGCCAAATTGATGTAGTATATTTCAGTCAATTAAATTATCAATCCACAATCTGCATTAATCAACTCACTAAGAATACACAAAGTTGCTTAATCTATTCTTAACAGGAATTGGTTTGTTGTAAGAGTCTTAACTAGCAAAACAAACCAAAGAAAAGAAACAGAGCACAACTAACAACAAACTTTAAATCAAGATTAAATAAGTGAACCTTGGGCAAGGTAATTGACTTGGGAGATAGCTAACCAATCCTATATGTCCATGCAACAATCAAGAACAATCCTATGGCTAAGAACACTAATGCAAATCAATCCATTTCCATGGTAAAGATTCCTATGCTAATCAACTGATAATAAACTTTTTCCAAAGGCAATCACAAAGCTAGCATGCATTAAGAACAAGTCTTAATACCACTAAGCACCCTAATCATCAATTTCCATTGGCTAGGAGTGCAAAGCCCTTGAATAGTTTGGTTCAGGAATTTCGTCAAACACCTTCTGGGCAATGGAAATCCTAATGTCTAGATTCAAGCTTTATCAAGGCTTTCCAGCATTATTAACACTAAAAAGGATAGGAAACACATAAATAAGGCTCTAGACATCAAAAATCAATCATCTATCTCCCTAATCTACCTAGCTCAAAGTTCTAATGATCTACTCACTCATCATCATGATCACACAAAGGAAAGAGTTTGATCTTTGTGAAATCATAATAAGAGATTATAGATTAAGAGATATGAAAGAGAAATTGCTGTTAAAAACTTAGAAGTACTCAATCATTCAACAAACCAAGAGTAAATAAGCATAAGAATCCTAAGTGGCTGCTAAACAAGAGGTAAACAAAAGATAAGAGATCAGAGATAAGAGATAAGTCTCCCCTTAATAGGGTTAGAGTATTTATAGCAAAATAAAAGGGAGCAGGGTCAATCCAGTTCAAACCGGGTCAAACCCGGATCAAAACTAAAATAAGTGTGGTGATGGTCTCACACGGCCATGCTTGGACCGATTGAGATGGCCGGGCACACTTTGGTCGATGGTGGTGGCCGCTGGTGTAAACGGTGTTTTCTCTTCTTGAGCTCCATTGGCCATGGCTTGCCGATTGATGAGGTCGCGTGGCTCCAGCGGTCATGGCTTGGCCGCTGCTGTAAATGATCTTCCTCTTACTGAACTCCATCGGCCAGCTCTTGACCGATTGGGATGGCTGCTGGTCTTCACTCGGCCACCGTTTGGCCGCTGCTCTTGGCCGCGTGTGGCTCCTGTCTTTACTCTGGCTGTATATACGTTCACTCAAACAGGTATAACTCTTTACACGAACATCTGATTGGCCTGCAATCACCTCCATTGCAACGCTTACTCAATTTCCAATAACGTAGATGAAGAACTCTGGAGCTAAATCCCAAAGAAAGTTCTTCGTACGAGTCGATCTTTGAGGGACTGCAAACTGGTTCTGAATCATCAATCATCTTGTGTGCATCCAAATGTGTGTCTTCCATTATATTGCTAATTATTGACTTATTTGGCTCCAAAGCATACTTTCCTTGTACATCTCTACTTCATCATCTGAGATAACAAACTTGATGCAAATTGCAACCTAAACAACCNATGGTGGTGGCCGCTGGTGTAAACGGTGTTTTCTCTTCTTGAGCTCCATTGGCCATGGCTTGCCGATTGATGAGGTCGCGTGGCTCCAGCGGTCATGGCTTGGCCGCTGCTGTAAATGATCTTCCTCTTACTGAACTCCATCGGCCAGCTCTTGACCGATTGGGATGGCTGCTGGTCTTCACTCGGCCACCGTTTGGCCGCTGCTCTTGGCCGCGTGTGGCTCCTGTCTTTACTCTGGCTGTATATACGTTCACTCAAACAGGTATAACTCTTTACACGAACATCTGATTGGCCTGCAATCACCTCCATTGCAACGCTTACTCAATTTCCAATAACGTAGATGAAGAACTCTGGAGCTAAATCCCAAAGAAAGTTCTTCGTACGAGTCGATCTTTGAGGGACTGCAAACTGGTTCTGAATCATCAATCATCTTGTGTGCATCCAAATGTGTGTCTTCCATTATATTGCTAATTATTGACTTATTTGGCTCCAAAGCATACTTTCCTTGTACATCTCTACTTCATCATCTGAGATAACAAACTTGATGCAAATTGCAACCTAAACAACCAAATGCTCATGAATATGCACAAAAAAATGAAGAATTAAGCTCTAAAATTACATAAAAACACAAGATATCACAATCAAGGAATCACAAGTCAAGCCAATTCAAAGAGAGTGTTTGTATAACAGTCCTAGAATGATCAGAATGCAAAACAGAAATGTGTTCTAGGACNTGAAAGAGAAATTGCTGTTAAAAACTTAGAAGTACTCAATCATTCAACAAACCAAGAGTAAATAAGCATAAGAATCCTAAGTGGCTGCTAAACAAGAGGTAAACAAAAGATAAGAGATCAGAGATAAGAGATAAGTCTCCCCTTAATAGGGTTAGAGTATTTATAGCAAAATAAAAGGGAGCAGGGTCAATCCAGTTCAAACCGGGTCAAACCCGGATCAAAACTAAAATAAGTGTGGTGATGGTCTCACACGGCCATGCTTGGACCGATTGAGATGGCCGGGCACACTTTGGTCGATGGTGGTGGCCGCTGGTGTAAACGGTGTTTTCTCTTCTTGAGCTCCATTGGCCATGGCTTGCCGATTGATGAGGTCGCGTGGCTCCAGCGGTCATGGCTTGGCCGCTGCTGTAAATGATCTTCCTCTTACTGAACTCCATCGGCCAGCTCTTGACCGATTGGGATGGCTGCTGGTCTTCACTCGGCCACCGTTTGGCCGCTGCTCTTGGCCGCGTGTGGCTCCTGTCTTTACTCTGGCTGTATATACGTTCACTCAAACAGGTATAACTCTTTACACGAACATCTGATTGGCCTGCAATCACCTCCATTGCAACGCTTACTCAATTTCCAATAACGTAGATGAAGAACTCTGGAGCTAAATCCCAAAGAAAGTTCTTCGTACGAGTCGATCTTTGAGGGACTGCAAACTGGTTCTGAATCATCAATCATCTTGTGTGCATCCAAATGTGTGTCTTCCATTATATTGCTAATTATTGACTTATTTGGCTCCAAAGCATACTTTCCTTGTACATCTCTACTTCATCATCTGAGATAACAAACTTGATGCAAATTGCAACCTAAACAACCAAATGCTCATGAATATGCACAAAAAAATGAAGAATTAAGCTCTAAAATTACATAAAAACACAAGATATCACAATCAAGGAATCACAAGTCAAGCCAATTCAAAGAGAGTGTTTGTATAACAGTCCTAGAATGATCAGAATGCAAAACAGAAATGTGTTCTAGGACTAGAAACGAAAATGTGTGACAAGAAGCGAAAATGGATAAAAATCAGAAACGAATCTAAGCATGAACTAAAAAGCAAGAAACGAAACAGTCTCAGGAATGTAATAAAAATCAGAAAGAAAGAGGTCCTAAGGATGAGAGTAATTGATGTCGGTGAAGTCTCCTAGTCTACGGAGTGTTTAACATGCCACAAGCAAACTATCCCTAGACAATGAACATCACGACTTAGTTAATCCAATCTCTTGGCAAAAGCTACTCAGACTCAACCACTTCCATACCTAGCTCTCGCTAGAGAAACATGGTCGAGCAGGACGTAAGTCTAGAACGTAAGTCTATGGTCGAGAAACATGACAAACGAGTTCATTCACGTCAACAAACATCCTAGACAACTAATCTCTTAGGCTAGAACGTAAGTCTATGGCACTAGTTGGTCAGACATTTCATCGAACACCTTTTGGGTGCGGAAATGTCTAAAACCTAGTTCCAAATGATCAGAGAGAAACTAGTATTTCTAACTCTAGTCCAGAAGGGAATCATACAATCAAATCTTAAACACTCTACATCCTAAGATCCTCCACCTAATCTATCCCATCCTCAAGAACAACCACACCACTCAGATCCGAAAATCATTATCAAGGATGCAAACACAGAAAACATTATTAGGTAAATAAAAATAAGATGAACAACTTTGTAGACGANTCTTTTTCTTTTCTTCTAAGGACTCTAGACATCTTAAACATTTTACTTTATTTTCGTTGTCTAATCTTTTCATTTTATGCCCAGAACCAATAACTCATTATTTTGCTCAATCCAAATCCTTTACTAGACTTGTAAACTTTGAAAACGCATCCCCATCCTAAAGATTTTCTACCCTTAACTTTCTTTTTACTCTTCACTTTTCTGCAAAAATCCATACCCAATACCCAAAATTGAGTTCTCACCTAGTCCTACTAGTTCAGATAGCGCAAACTAGAACTACACAAGATCCTACTCTTGTCGGTTATAACCTAAAACTTTCTTNTCCCTAAAACTTAAAACGACAAGATAGAGCGTCGGTTCGGGAGTCTCCTAAAGTGTGTCAGACGGAGTGTCTTCCTAACATGCACGATTTTGTCCGTGTGCGTCCAGTGGCTCGATTGGTGTCAGTAGGAGTGGCTCGAGCGATGTGAGTGAAAATTGCTCGATTGAGTGTTCCCGATTGGTGACTTGAGAGTGGCTCGATTGAGTGTTCCCGACGTCTCCTAGATACCTGAAATACTCTGAAATGCACAATGTATGCAAGGATGATGCAAGAACTACCTAGACATGCAAAGTGTACTGAAAAGACTAGAAAATGATGCAAAACAGTCAGTAATTCTAGCTACATGCATGATAAATACATGCTAAGGAGACGCAAAATATATACATATCAACTCCCCCAAACTTATTATTTGCTTGCCCTCAAGCAAACAATCAAGAACAAAGTATGGAAGAGAGGTGTGAAGATGGGGTCTCAGAACCTAAAACATGCTGAAAAGAGTAGTTAGAATCAAGGTCCATGTTATTAGTTCTATGATGCATGGTGAAGGAACTTTATTTCTTTAATCTGCGCATGCAATCCTATCAATCATTCCCCTTAACATTCATTAACAGAGAACCGTGAATCAAGCTAAGCAATGTCATTGAACTCATTTGGCTAGGGTAAAAGGTCCGAGACATAGATGGTCTCCTTCTCAAGTGGTTTTATCAATACAAAAGGTTCTCTCACGAAAAGGAGTTTAGCTTAAGAGAAGGTGAAAGGTTGAAACCAACTGATACATACAAGAGCAGCGTCCTGTCTACCCAAGGAACATTCCAAACCGAAGTTGACCCTATCTCTACCCTTCATCAGAAAATTCATCTCAAACCCATTCTTTCATTCTTTAGACTTGGACTTAGGAGGAGTTCACTTCTTATCATTCTAGCGGATTGAGAAATCTTTAATATCAGTAAGGTTCTTTTTCTTTTCTTCTAAGGACTCTAGACATCTTAAACATTTTACTTTATTTTCGTTGTCTAATCTTTTCATTTTATGCCCAGAACCAATAACTCATTATTTTGCTCAATCCAAATCCTTTACTAGACTTGTAAACTTTGAAAACGCATCCCCATCCTAAAGATTTTCTACCCTTAACTTTCTTTTTACTCTTCACTTTTCTGCAAAAATCCATACCCAATACCCAAAATTGAGTTCTCACCTAGTCCTACTAGTTCAGATAGCGCAAACTAGAACTACACAAGATCCTACTCTTGTCGGTTATAACCTAAAACTTTCTTACAAGCTCAACTCGGAAAAGGCCTGACACTCAAGAATACAATTGGCTTGAAAGAACGGTTGGTTAAGGGTGCGGGGAACTGTTCCAAAAATGGGAATCAGCTACTTGGATTGACAAGGGTGGTAAAAAATGTGAAAGACAATCCAAGTATGTATGTGGTATCCATGAGTTCAACTTCAATGCATAACAAGATAATTGCAAGTCAGGATTAGGTTCAGATAGATAGGGAGTGATGTCAATTCAAAACATGCTTCAATCTTACATTTTCAAGTTCAATCAACATGCATCAAAGAACTAATAACAAGGGCCTTGATCCTATCCTATTGAATCCAACATGCTTCCAAGGTTACAATCATCATCAACCCCTATGCTAAATGCAACAACCCTATATGAATAACACTAGACTCAATCTTAATGTGAAAGTTTAAACTACATGAACACTCTGTTTTTGTGGAGATTTTTTTTTTTTGAAAATTTTTCAAATTTTTTTGGTTTTTTTTTTNAAGGTTGAAACCAACTGATACATACAAGAGCAGCGTCCTGTCTACCCAAGGAACATTCCAAACCGAAGTTGACCCTATCTCTACCCTTCATCAGAAAATTCATCTCAAACCCATTCTTTCATTCTTTAGACTTGGACTTAGGAGGAGTTCACTTCTTATCATTCTAGCGGATTGAGAAATCTTTAATATCAGTAAGGTTCTTTTTCTTTTCTTCTAAGGACTCTAGACATCTTAAACATTTTACTTTATTTTCGTTGTCTAATCTTTTCATTTTATGCCCAGAACCAATAACTCATTATTTTGCTCAATCCAAATCCTTTACTAGACTTGTAAACTTTGAAAACGCATCCCCATCCTAAAGATTTTCTACCCTTAACTTTCTTTTTACTCTTCACTTTTCTGCAAAAATCCATACCCAATACCCAAAATTGAGTTCTCACCTAGTCCTACTAGTTCAGATAGCGCAAACTAGAACTACACAAGATCCTACTCTTGTCGGTTATAACCTAAAACTTTCTTACAAGCTCAACTCGGAAAAGGCCTGACACTCAAGAATACAATTGGCTTGAAAGAACGGTTGGTTAAGGGTGCGGGGAACTGTTCCAAAAATGGGAATCAGCTACTTGGATTGACAAGGGTGGTAAAAAATGTGAAAGACAATCCAAGTATGTATGTGGTATCCATGAGTTCAACTTCAATGCATAACAAGATAATTGCAAGTCAGGATTAGGTTCAGATAGATAGGGAGTGATGTCAATTCAAAACATGCTTCAATCTTACATTTTCAAGTTCAATCAACATGCATCAAAGAACTAATAACAAGGGCCTTGATCCTATCCTATTGAATCCAACATGCTTCCAAGGTTACAATCATCATCAACCCCTATGCTAAATGCAACAACCCTATATGAATAACACTAGACTCAATCTTAATGTGAAAGTTTAAACTACATGAACACTCTGTTTTTGTGGAGATTTTTTTTTTTTGAAAATTTTTCAAATTTTTTTGGTTTTTTTTTTTATGCAAATAGATGAATGCAGACTCAAACATGATATAATGCAAAAATTTACAATAAGAATCACAAAAAACAACATCAGATACATCATCTCAAACCCTCCCCCAAACTTAAATTACACAGTGTCCTGTGTAAGAAAAATTTGCAGAAGGATTTAAGAATTACAACAGAAATAATGCAGGAATGAAACAATATATACAAGGGAAGGTAGGAGTACCTCAATAGTAGAAGGAGTATGTGCTCGCCCAAGGAGGAGCGTTATATTGACTTTGTCCTTCCCCTTGTCCTAGATCCGCAGGAGTGACCTCAGCTGGTTGGTCGAATTGCTGCTCAACCGCTTGCGTGTTCTGATACATGTTCGGCTGCTCGTCACACTGCATGTCATCGACTCTTGACTCACCATGATCCGATACCAACACAGCAACTTCCGTAGGCTGATAATCACCTTGATGTTCGATCTGTTGCTCAACCTCGTGCATACCCTGATGATCACCCTGAGCTTCAACTTGCTGCTCAACCTCAACCTTATTTTCATCTTGATCCGCAGAACGACGCGCAGATCGACGACCAGAAGACGCTCTGGAACCTCGCGAACCGCGTCTTTGTCTCTCCCTAGACTCGTGTGATGAGTGGCATGAAGGAGCAGGTGAAGGTTGACGCTCCCGAGGCACATATGAAGATTGACGTGCTGGGGAGAGAACCGGAGAGAGTGTTCTCTGACGAGTTGGCTCGAGTGTTACGGAGGCGCGTCCCGGCATGGGTCTAGTGTCTTCGGGGATAGACCTAGGGACGACGGTAGTGGAAGTCAAGCAGCTAAACTTACGCATGAAGTTTGTCATAGTCTTGGTGAAGCTGCTGAATGCCTTGTCTCTGGCCTTCCCCCATTGCTGAAGCTTGTTGAGGCGTTCATGAGCTGCTCTAACTCCCTTAGCCATTCTTGGTTGTGAGTACTCTACAAAGTGAAACTGCTCAGGGCGGTACTCAACTGCGTCCTCCTCCATCGGGTCTGCTCCAGCTCATGTAATCTCTACCCACAGCACCTCATCCCTAGACTCGTACAGAGTGTCCATGGGAGGTATGAACTCTACATGTTCACCCTTCAAGATAGTAGTCAGCTCGACGCAAGGCAGGAGTAATCTCGAGGCACCGACCTCCGGATGCACAAACTTGTAAATCAAACGACCCTGCCTCAAACCCCGCTCCACAGTACGCAACTGCCGCAGGTTGTTCAAGTCGATCCAGCGTGGTGAATATGGCTCGGATAGTAATGGGACACCAGCTGCCTCGAGAAACCAAGTCACCACACCGCCCATACACATCACTCCGGGAGAGTTGTTGCTGTTGAGTCTCGAGACCCAACTCTTGTATGACATCATGTAGTTCAGGAGGTAGAGCTAGACGGAAGTGTTGGACGTCTCACCTTGCAGCTCGGTGCCATCCATTGTTGTGAATGAGAGTCCCTTAAGCGCTAGATCAATCATCTCGAGCTCGCCGTTCGTGATGTATCCCTTAATTTCCTTAGTGTAGAATGCATTGGCCACTGCCTTCTAGAAGTAACACAACACTGGGCTTCTCAGGTTCAACGCTTTCGTTTTTGATGAAGTGAATGTGGGCGTGCTTCCAATCGTCGCCCAGAGTGCTGATATTTCGTTCCTGTTGAACTGCGGCGTAGTCCCCGTTTCGCCGGGAAATTCAAAAATCTCTTTGATGGTTCTGAGAGTGATGGTGTAGAACTGACCATGAACGCAGAATGTAATGTACCCCAGACCTCCATCAGACATCATGTATGGCTCATCCGCGTAAAAGTGCATCTCCAAGGTAGAGAGGAACTGGATTGTCTCCTCCTTGTATCCATTCTTGGGGGTGTTCATGAGTCGCTCCAGATAGCATCGCCTAAATAGGTACTGAACATCCTCCACAATCCCGAGTTGCTCCATGGTATCAACATGAGGGTATCTTGTTCCACTGAACTCCAACTGCTGAAACAGCTCGTAATACTCCTTGGGAGTCAGTTTCCTCTCGGTTGATTTCCGTCTTACAGACTTCCTGGGTGCTTGTCTAGAACGCAACTCAGGTTCCTCCTGTTCGTAACCACTGCCTTCTTCTCTTGAGTTAGAAGCTTGTGCTGGTTTCTTCCCGCGACTCTTGCTCTTGGTGAGGGGATTGGCTGGTCTGCTTGACCCCGTCGCTTGGCTTGAACCTCCAACAACTTCGCCGACCATGTTTTTCATTTCTACGAAGCGCTTCGCCATGGACTAAGGCGATGAGCGCTCTCCAGCCTTACAACCATATGCATCTCGCATTTCCTCTATTAGCTCAGTACTCTTTCTGCTCCGCTGAGACATGATGAAATCAAAGATAAGCGTTAATATGTTAGTGCACAAGTGACAAAAGCAATTATGAAGTTTATAACTGTAAAGTGCAAAGAGAGGGTAATCCAAATGAGCGTGTGCAGCGGAGTTGGCTTGATTGCGGTGGTTGGACAGGCGAGAATAGCGCGGCTCGAGTGTACCTTGGTGGTAGCTCGAATGGGACACATATGTGGTTCGATTCGTTGGCTCGAGTGAGACTTGATGTTGTCGGCTCAAGTGAAGGTGAAACCCGCTCGATTGGGGAGGTGAAACCGGCTCGATTGAGGGAATCAGGTTGTGGCTCGGTTGCTTGAGTTCGGATCAAGTTGAAGATCAGGTCAAGAGTGTTATCACAAGCGGAAGGTGTGAGGACGGCGGCTCGAGCAGGACTTCAACGGCGCACAGCTCAATTGTGGCTCAAGAGGAGTTGAACAGAAATGGGTCCTACGAGCTTTTGACTGACGGCTCGATAGCGGAGTTGAGATGGTGACGGATCGAGATGCGGGTTCAGAATGGTAGTCGAGCGGCTCGATTGAGCTAGTTAAGAGTGCGGCTCGATTTACTGGTCTGGAGTTGGCTCGATTGCAAAGTAGTGGACGAGGGAGTGCGGAACGTTGCGAGCGTGTATCGAGTGCTGCGAGCGAAGGTTCGGTGGAATCAGAACAGGCGGCGAATTGAGTGGAATTAGCTCGAACGAGAGACCAGAGGGCAGCAGCAGCACGGCGGTGGCTCAAACGGTCGAGTTCAAAGCTTAGCTCGAACGAAGAGGAAATGTCAGTGGCAGCGAATGCAGGTTGGGCGGCTCGAAAGATGGTGGCTCTAACGGTCGAGTTCAAAACTTGGCTCGAACGAAGAGGAAATGTCAGTGGCAGCGGATGCAGGTTGGGCGGCTCGAAAGATGGTGGCTTGATCGGGGTTACGATGGCGGCTGTGGACAGGGCTTTCGTGCAAGAGAGATGATAGAAATTAAAAACGAGATGATAATGGTAAGTGAAGGGTAGGGGTGAGTGAAGAAGAGAGGTGAGAGTTTAATTTAAGGAGGAGGAGAGTTGCGAGAAGAGGAGTGGTAGTGGATGATGGGACAGAAAGTTTAGGTGTTTGGTGTGAGGGAACAAGAGAGGGAAGAGTGAGGTGATGGGAGATGATAGAGGTTCACGTGGGTTGGAAAACCAACAAAGAGGGAGAGCGAGTGGTAGTCAATTCGTGAGAGTGACGAAGTTTTTTTTTATTTTTTATTTATTTAATTTTTTTTTGAAAGACCTTCTCCTCACTCTCCTTTTCACTCTACTATTCCCAAATGACCAACACACTTTGTCTGACTCTTTTTTTTCTTTTTATTTCTCTGTATCCTTTTTTTCTGTTGCCTACACTCCCTTCCGTAGATTCCTGAAGACTTAGAAAACCAAAAACAAAAATTAAAAACACAAGGATCCTGAAAAATATTTACAGTGATACCTTTGGGACTTCCTCCCAAGTGAGCTTGTTTAAAGTCCCTAGCTTGACTTTGCACCTGTTTATGCTTTTTGGGGTTCATAGAGGAGTACAGAAAACACCTCTAGTCGGACTTGATCAGCTAGATATTTCTTGACTCTCTGACCATTTACAGTGAATTCACTATCATCCTTGTTCAGAAGAGTGATTGCTCTGAATGGCAGAACTTCCTTGACTTCAAAAGGCCCAGACCACCTAGAATTAAGCTTTCCTAGAAAATAACTTAAGTATGGAATTGAATAGCAGAACCTGATCTCCAGCCATGAGTCCTTGATAACAATTTTCTTATCATGAAAATTTTTTGTTCTTTCTTTATAGATCTTTGAGCTCTCATAGGCATCAAGTCTGATTTCTTCCAATTCATGTAGACCAAGAGTCCTCTTAGCCTGAGCTGTGTCAATATCCAAGTTCAGCAACTTGATAGGCCAAAGCGCCCTCAACCTCCACAGGGAGGTGACATGTTTTACCATATACCAACTGAAATGGTGTTCTACCTATTGGCGTCTTGAACTCTGTTCTGTACGTCCAGAGTGTCTCATCCAACTTGACAGACCAATCTTTCTTCGAAAGTCCAATAATCCTTGACAAGATACCCTTGATCTGCTTATTCGAGACTTCAACCTGTCCGCTGGTCTTTGACCCCATACTTTCGCAGCATACTCTCAAACACCTTGTTGACGAAGTGAGTTCCACCATCACTGATCACTGCTCTGGGTATCCCATACCTTGGAAAAATTATGCTTTTAAATAGTTTCAGAACAACCTTGTGATCATTGGTAGGACTGGCAATGGCTTCGACCCACTTAGAAACATAGTCTACTGCCACCAGAATATAGACATTACCATTCGATGGGGGGTTGAGAGGACCCATGAAATCTATTCCCCAAACATCAAATATCTCTACTTCGAGGATCAGATTCTGGGGCATCTCGTTCCTCCTTGTGATGTTGCCCATCCTCTGACAGGCATCACACTTGGTGATGAAACTGTGAGCGACCTTGAACAAGTTTGGCCACCAGAGACCTGCTTGAAGAACCTTCTGAGTTGTCTTGAATGTGGCGAAGTGACCTCCATAGGTGGAACCATGACAGTGTTCTAGCACTCCCTGCACTTCTCCTTCTGTTATGCATCTTCTGAACAAACCATCAGAACCTCTCTTGTACAGATAGGTTTCGTCCCAGAAGTAGTGATTGACCTCTCTGAAAAGCTTCTTCTTCCTGTAGGGATCCATGTCATCAGGAACTTCTCCACAGACCTTGTAATTCACGACATCTGCATACCATGGTGCAGTCTCAAAAGGGATCGCCATGCATCTGATTTTGAGGTTGTCAAGCTATGTGTCATGCATCTGCTCACAAACTTGGGCGACCAGAAGTTGTTCCTCAGGCATTGAATCATCTAAGGGAACAACATCTTCAATTTTCATTCTTAACAGATGGTCCGCGACTCCATTTTCTATGCCTTTCTTGTCAACAATCTCCATGTCAAACTCCTGAAGAAGCAGAATCCATCTCAACAGTCTTGGTTTGGTATCCTTCTTCGAGTAGATGTGTCTCAGAGCAGCGTGGTCGGTATACACTATGACTTTCGAACCCACAAGGTAACTCCTGAATTTTTCGAATGCAAACACAACTGCTAGAAGCTCCTTCTCTGTGGTTGCATATCTTTGTTGAGTCTCATCTAAGGTGCGACTGGTGTAGTAGATGACATGAAGCTTCTTGTCAATTCGCTGTCCCAAAACTGCTCCAACTGCGAAGTCTGAAGCATCACACATGATCTCAAAAGGGTGATCCCAATTTGGAGCTTGTACTATGGGTGCTGAAACCAACGCCTCCTTGATCTTGCTGAAGGCTTCCAGACATGCTGCATCGAATTCGAACTCAACCTCCTTGCACAGCAACATTGTTTGTGGTCTTGCAATTTTTGAGAAGTCCTTGATGAATCTTCTGTAAAACCCAACATGTCCCAGAAAAATTCTGATGTCCTTCATTGTCTTAGGCGGTTGAAGCTGAACCATGACCTCAATATTAGCGTTGTCAACCTCAATTTCTTTCTCAGAGATCTTGTGACCCAGAACGATCCCTTGTTCAACCATGAAGTGGCACTTCTTCCACTTCAGAACCAGGTTCATCTCCTCACATCGTGTCAATACCCTGCACAGATTCAACAAACAGGAGGAGAAAGTGGAACCGTATACAGAGAAATCGTCCATAAACACTTCCACTGACTCCTCAATCAAATCCGAAAAAATCGACATCATGCACCTTTGAAAGGTGGCAGGAGCATTGCACAAACCAAATGGCATGCGTCTGTAGGCGAAAGTGCCATAAGGACAAGTGAAGTTTGTCTTTTCCTGATCATTTGGGTGGATAAGGATTTGGAAGAACCCACTATACCCATCAAGGAAACAGTAGTAGGGATGACTAGCTAATCTTTCCAACATTTATTCAATGAAAGGCAAAGGAAAATGACCCTTCCTAGATACAACATTTAACTTCCTATAATCTATACACATCCTATGTCCTGTGATGGTTCTAGTTGGGATTAACTCATTTTTTTCGTTTTTGATCACAATAATCCCCCCCCCCTTTTTAGGTACACAGTGCAATGGAGATACCCAAGTACTATCAGAGATAGGATAGATAACTCCAACATCAAGCAGTTTTAAGATTTCTTTCTTTACTACTTCCTTTAGTTTAGGATTCAATCTCTTTTGGGGTTCAATGCTAGCATAAGACTCATTTTCAAGATTGATCCTATGTGTGCAAAGACTAGGTGAGATTCCCTTGATACCATCTAAGGAATAACCTATAGCCTTTCTATACTTCTTAAGCTTAGTTACTAGCAACTCCAATTCATCATTACTCAACCTAGCATTCAGTATGACAGGATAAGTAGAATTGGTTCCCAGAAAACATACCTGTGTCCGGAAGGGAGAGTTTTGAGTTCTACCTTTGGAGCGTTCAGTTCCGACCAGTCGTCAGCATGGGAGTCTGGAATGATCACGGTCGAGTGGGAGGGGTGCGACTCGATTAAGTGGGATGTCGGTGTCTCGAGTCAGGTCATGACGTCGGTCGAGTGGGAGATATCACATTCTGAACTCTCTCTCTCAACTGCACATACCTCCTCTGCGTCGGATAGCTGCTCGAATTCCTCTGGTCCATCCGTTTCTCTGTGGGAATCTAGCAGATTCTTGTAACAAGTGGTCTCCTCATGCAGGAACCCTTCTTCTCCACCCTTGATCATAGCAGTCTTATGATGATCCTCCTCAGCTAATTCCTCCAACAACTCATCAGCCAATTTATCCATCTCTTCAATATAGAAGACTTGTCCTCCTATCGTTGGCTTCTTCAAAGTATCCTTGATGTCAAACTTCATGATGAAGTCGTCGCCTAGATTAAGATCAATCTTGCCATTTCTGACATCAATGATGGATCCAGCAGTCGCCAGGAACGGTCTTCCTAAGATCAGTGGATCTTTTGGTTCTTCATCCATCTCCAGAACCACAAAGTCGGTTGGTACTTCCACGTCTCTGATCCTGACAAGTAAGTCTTCTA
The DNA here is from genome assembly GCF_000633955.1 of Camelina sativa. Taxonomy (NCBI): domain Eukaryota; kingdom Viridiplantae; phylum Streptophyta; class Magnoliopsida; order Brassicales; family Brassicaceae; genus Camelina; species Camelina sativa. Next base: position 8,787,814 of record NC_025702.1, on the reverse strand, counting down.
AAATACCATTTGGAAGTCTCATTGATCTATCTGCAAGGATGAGAGAGATGTCGCAACCCTTGAACCTTGTAAAACCCAACCTCGTAGCAACAAAGAGTGGCATCAGATTAACTGAAGCCCCAAGATCACATAGACACCTATCAAAAGACATAGGTCCTAGGGAGCAAGGTAGAGTGAATGATCCAGGATCTTTGAGCTTCTTGGGTACAATCTTCTTCTGGATGATTGCACTGCACTCAAGACTTAGTACCACCATGCCTTGAACTTCTTTTGATCTCTCCATCACTAAGACCATCTCCAATGGTTTTTCCTATTTTTACCCGTAAAATAGAGGAACTCTATAATAGAGGTGATTTTTGCTCCAATGGATACCTCTATTTTTTCCTCTAAAAAGAATATTCCATAGAGATTCCTTTTTTATTTTACTATTAATACCTTTTACTTATAAAAGTTGCAAACTAACCCATTTATTTTAGTATTTGTGAAACTTTTATAAAATGTTTACTATAAATGTTTTCAATATTTTTGGTTTTGGAGTAATATTTAAATTTTTTTATTTATTGTTGAATCCAAAAAAAATAATTTTATTTTATTTTAATGGTGTGCAGTTTAATCAAGCAAAATTAATGTTAAGTGAAGATCAAAATTTTAAAGGAGGTTGGAAATTTGGACATGTTTGGGATATTGTTAATAACTTTGAAAAGTTTCAAGATGGTGTTGCTTGTCCTAATCGATTATCTATCCCATCTGGTTTTGACTATACATTGTTAGAATCAGATAATCCTACCATTGGTTCTCCTACACAAGCATCTCCACATTTATCTTTTTCTTCACTAAATTTGAATGATGATGATGATGAGATTGTTGGTGGATCTTCCTCTCCACGACCTCTTGGGGTATAAAAATCCAAAATGAAAAGAAAAATTGGTGATCAAACAACATCGATTATCAACACTTTAGAAGAAGGAAATAAACAATATTTGGAGCAATTAAAGAAGACAAGTGAACAAAGACAACAACATTTGGAGATGCAAAGTAAAAATTATGCTTTGAAAGAGCTAAAGGAAGAAAACAAAGAGCTAAAGGAAGAAAACAAAAATTTATTTTGTGACTTGAATTCCGTACATCCAAATGTTCGTGGATATCTTCAGGCTCAACAAGCGCAAATTTTACAAAAGCAGAATGATCAACAACAAAACCAGCAAGCTCCTCCTCCATCTACGTCGTTTGGTTTGATTGGACAAATTTTTAGGGATATTGGTGGATCCGGAAGTAATTTACCAGAATATTAAATAATTAGTCTTTGTTGTATTAAAAATAATCTATTATATTAAAGCAGAAGTCAAAACGTCCCATATTCAATCTCAGAAAATTTATACCGTTTTTCCATTAATGAAAAGTGCCCCTCACGATGAAATACTTTGCCCCTGGACATAAATTGTCCTATTTTTCGCATTAAAAATAAATCAAAAAAATCGACAGAAAAAAACTATTTACACAAAAAGTTATTTGCAAGATTTGTGAGATCAATCCTTCAAATTTCTATATGATTCTCTTATACGTTTAATTGGAGTTTAGATGAAGAAAATATGGCATGACCTAATCGAATTTTAACAAATTAATGTGCTTAGATAGTCTAAAGATCGACGTTAAAATAATAAATGGGTTTCTGTATGGAAAAAGGCCTGATGACAATACACCTCTTTACTGAAAACCCTAATAATACAGAAACCCTAAAAAGTTAGGTCTTCTACATCTATAAATACAATGATATCATTTGCTTAGACCATAACCCAAAATAAACAAAAAATAAAGTCTCTCTTTTCTTGAATTTTTGTGATTCTTTGTCGTGTTCTCAAATTTATAATTGTATTCGACTGATCCTTTTTATTCTTCCTGTACGTATAGTGGTTTCTTGGAGAGCAAGATCCACAAATCATGAAGCTTTCGTAGTTGTTAGTTCATTCTTTAATAAAGGTAAAATATATTGCCCTTTTTTAGATTTAGTTTTGATATATAATTCTTTAATGCTCTCAATCTTATAATTGTATTCGACTGATCCTTTTTATTCTTCCTGTACGTATAGTGGTTTCTTGGAGAGCAAGATGTACTAATCATGAAGCTTTGGTAGTTGTTGGTTAGTCCTTTAATAACTGTATATTATTTTGTGATTTTAGGTTGAGTTTGATATATAATTTTTTAATGTTCTCAAATTTATAATTGTATTCGACTGATCCTTTTTATTTTTCCTGATCGTATAGTGGTTTCTTGGAGAACAAGATCCACAAATCATAAAGCTTTGATAGTTGTTGGTTCGTGTTTTTATAAAAGTATAATATATTTTAATTTTCTAGGTTGAATTTTGATATATATAATTATTTAATGATCTCAAATCTATTTATAATTGTATCCTGATCATATAATACCACATTTCGTACTGATCCTATTTGTTTACTGATCATGCAGAGATTTATATGGAAGCAAGATTCATAAATCATAAAACTTTGTTTGTTCTTGGTTGCCTTTGAAAATATGTATAATATCGTGCTTTATGATTCTAAATAAATATGTATAATATTAATAACTATTTGACCAGATGGATCAATCTACAAATTTGTTTCTACTCAATATCAGGTATTATTACAAGAACCAGATTTTTATGTCGATCGTCTTCTTTCAAGACTTAAATTAATTTTAAAAAAAAATTGTTCTTGGAATACTATATTGCAGGAAAACTAGAATTGTTAATAAGGATGATCTAGAGAATGATGATACGATTACTTCGACGATTACAAGAAATATGTTCTCGGATTAGATTACTAATAATACACAAGCTGATCAAGCGAAAGAAATCACCTATGCTGAAATTCCAAAATCATCCGTTTGGTGTGATAAAAAGATGATATGGAAGAGAAAATCAAGGAGAAGACAATTTTCATCACCCTATAATATTCTAATAATATTTGTTTCTTTAATTTAATTTGCATTCTATAGGATGTAACAATAATCTAATTATAAATAAATTATTTTTTTATCTTTTAGACAATACAACTTCTATGAGAATATAGAGTTTGGATTTGTGAAATATCTCAAAAAACTACCTATTAATAAAGTTATGCCTTTAGAACAAATAGTATATATCGTAGATTTATAAAATTCCTTAAATTTAAAACGTAAAATGTAACAATATTCTGATGTATATTCTTTATTTGTAAAAGCCATATACGCAAAATGAATAGTTACCGATTTATAAAATTTACAAATTTGAGAATATTGAAAATGGAAAAAATCATTGTTTGGGACATAAAACTAAAATAAATAACTGATATATAAATGTTTGAATGGATGTTTAACTGTATGAGCATATTTATTATATTTTTAAAGTGATAAAGATGGAAATAAAAATATTGGGGTCATCTTTAAAAGTATACCATAGATGATATTTAGTATATTTTGTATGATCGGAAAATAATAGTATAAATAATTATTGTTTAAATAAGTAAATGAACATGTAGAAGAAATATTTACGGAAAATATCTAGACATAACTACTATTATAAATATGAAAATTAATTCAATAATTTAAATTTACGTATTAAAAAAATTAAGCCATCTCTAAGTTTGTATATATAGACGCAGGTCAGAGCTTATAATCGATATCCAAAACTCGGAAATATTCCAAGGTTCTTAGAATATTTCCCCTTATTTCGTATGTTTTATATTTGATTTTAATTACTGAAATTGTATAATGTAGGTTATATTGTGGTCATGAATAATATGGTTGATCGTGTTTCACGTTTGGATCCTTCAAAATATGAATGGAAGATCCATGTTAGAATTTTGACTTTATGGGAAGAAAATATCGTCCGACTTGGTTCAACCCTAGAGATAGGTTTGACTGATAATCATGTTTGTTGAAGGTTTAAATTCATAAATAATTACATGATTTTATGAACATGATACTATCGTATGAGACCACGGTTGAAACTAATAAGCTAATAATATGATAATTTTTTTTAATTTAATAGGGTAATAAGATCCAGTGTAGCTTTCGTGGTGATGTATATGACAAATTTGTGTCCAAATTTAATGTTGGAAGTTGTATACCAATATGGGTCATGCAGAGCTACAACCCATCAATACAAGATTATTATTTTGTATAAGACCTAGATTATTAAGGGTTTGATTGTTGGAGGTGAAGAATACTTTGATTTCATCGATTATAGTCTAATTAAAAGTGGCTATTATTGTGATGATTATATGAAATTACGTCTTACATTTGAAGATGTCATTGGAGAAGTAACCAATGTTGGAATATTAGATACTTGGAATCATAAACAAAACTCGATGGTTCCGAATAACGACAACAAGTATGCGCTTAGATCACAAAGTGATAGTATTCGTCGATTGTTAAAGATGTGTTGCTGAGATCCATTGGACAAGAAAGTGGACTATTCCAATGATACTGGTTCGGATGATAGCGATTCTGATGGATCTGAATATGAGGACGATGATGGAGGCAATACTGAATCTGATGATGATTGTTTTCAAGAAGAAGAAGATTACGAAGATGAAGGCTTTTATGAAATAATGGATGAAGAGACCGATGATAGTGAAGTCGAATATGAGGAAGACATTAATGATACTGAAGACGACGAATATGAAACTGAATCATGTGAAGATGCTGAAACTGAAGTAGAAGATCGTGAGGAGCAGGTTTATTTACCGAAAGAGAACGAAACACAAGAGTACTCCATGTACCTTAGAATTTATTTCGACCTTCTTGACTCTGGGTATTTGGATTTAAACATATTAAATTATAGCACCAGGAGGAACATTTAAACATTTAAACATATAAACGTTCTTGATTATTGTTTTAGTAATACGTTTTTGACGTGTGAGTTAACCGGAATAGCGGATGGGAAGTTCTATGAGGCTTACAAAGATTCCATAGGTGAAAATCTCATTTGTGTTATTCGATGGGGTGTATTTGATGTATTCCAAGGTACAGACGATATATTCATTCGTTAGAATTTTAATATTTTTTGATTTTTTTAATAAGACTTTACTAATCTTAATTCTATTCCAAATGTATTGTAGATAGGAGGACTGTATCTAACACTATATGCATGCAAATTAGGCTTAACCCTGACATTCCAGAAGTTGAAACATTTGGACGTTCGTAAGTTACCCTATTTTGTTACTTTATTACATAATTTTTCAAATATAGTCTCTTAATGTACGATATGTGCTGTAGGAACTCTAGGAAGAGAGCACGTACAAAAAAATGATGGGGACCATGAGCATGCGTTTTCTATACGCCTACATCTAGATGTTGTCAGTTACATTTACAATTATTTCAGTTATTTACCTTTACTATTATTGTTATTTTGGATATGCATAATAATTTTACTTATGCATGAAACTATTATATTTTACGCAATAAATTAATACTTAAATTTATAGTCTTAAATTACCAGTAGCTTTGAAACTGTTGTTCAACTTAAATGGGCTTTACCTCATGAGACACTAATATGAAAGGCTTCGTGACTCTCCGTACATATATTTAAGCACTATTTGTCTCCACTACATGTTGAGTTTTTTTATCTTTCGTCGCCTCTTCTTAACAATAGTCGTCCTCTAAGTTTATTTACCAAGTGATTATCATCCGCATCTTTCAAGTAAGTTCTCTAAGTTTTTTTTTTACTGTCGTTAATTCAATTTTTTGCTTACGAGAATTCTGATTTCAAATTTAATAGTTTCGATTTTTGCCATGGATGGTGAATGTTCTAGAAACGCAAAGAACTCATGTCCGATTATGAATGGGAAGACGAAGCAATTGTCAAAGTTACAAAGGCGTTTCAAAAATCTAGAGATGTCTCTCAAAAGGAGACGGCGAAACGTTTCACCGCCATTCTTGATATAGTGAAAGAGCATATGAAGAAGAAAGAAGAATCAACCGAACTCACGTGTCAGCTTGAAACAATTGATGCTCAACTCTCACTAATTGATGATATCTTAGGTGGACACATCGATTTGATTGAGGAGAGTAAGAGGCTTGAAGAAGTTAGAGTAGTTATTGAGAAAGATGTAAAAGATTGTGTTGTGCCTAATATTGATTGGGATAAACTTTGTATCCCATTTAGTGGTTAACAATCTTTGTAATTTCAGAATAACATTATCCTCGAATAAAATTACTATAATCATTATATTTACATTCCAAGAAAATTTATATAATATTTGTAAATTTAATTTGTATAGGATATTCACTCTTGATCTCATACGATAATATTAGAATTCTGAAAAAGATTGATTTATACTTTTAATAATATATGTTAATTTAAAAAAATATATATATTCATGATAATTTCTATAAAACCATAAAATAAAGATGGATACTAACCAATTTCGTAAGTTATCTCTTGTGATAATGATAATTTTCCAGAAATAAGGTTAAATGAATATTCTAACCAAGATATTGTATGTCGATTTAGTATATATATACGTATTCAACAGATGCTTCCTATTCTAAAGAAAAAAAAAGAAGTATAAGAAATTTGAAAATATGAACACTAATTCGTATTCTTGTGTTCATCTTGCTGATTTAGAACCTTCTCTCATTCAAAGAAGAATCAATGTTAAGATTGTTAGAAGATTTGTTTGCAGTGCTCCATTAAACGAGGTGGTTGAGTTTGTATTAGCGGATGATAAGGTAATATATATGCATATACTTGTAATCATAACCATACTCGAATCTTATTTAATTTGATATTCTTTTTATAGGGTTCAAAGATACATGGAACTTTCGACCGGAGTTTGGTCCAACGCTTCGAACCGGTATTTGCTGAAGCAAATTGGATCATTATTTCTAATTATGATATAACACCAGCTGTTGGGGATTTTAGACTTACAGCACATAAATTTAAAATTATATCAAACATCATGACTTCAACACAAATGATATCTTCTTTGAATGAAAAATATTATTTTTCTTTCGTATCTTTCATAGATGTCGTTTCAGGCTTTGTAATTCCGAATATGTGTCTTGGTAAGTAGTAAATCAATTATTTGAGTTGTCATATAAAAAGTAAATATATAAAATATGTGTTACTGATCAGAATATATTCGTTCTGATTTTTAGATTTGATTGGCCGTCTTGTGCATGTTGAAAGCTCCGCATACGTCTCAGACAACGATGTCCAACATCAACTTTTATTTGAGATTGAAAACAAAGAGTGAGTTTTGTATACAATACTAATAAAATTTTTGTTTACTTATTTTATTAGAAAAACTAACTTCTTCTTCGTCTTCAAGTGGTTATTTGCAACAAGGTTATTTTGCACATTTTTATGATGGTTTCCAGGAAATTGAAGACAACATTATTATATGCATCGTCAGATTTGGTGCATTGTTAATGTCAAAGGTAAGAGTTTAATCTAAACAATTACGGCAATCTTTGATAAAATATATGCTTATCTTATATTATGTTTTTTAGGTCATACAATGATAACTACCGCATGCAACTGTACACAGATTCTATTCAAGTATCCATGTCTTGAAGTTTCGGATATGCGAGATCACTTTCAAAAGTTGGAAGATTAGTTGATGCTTTTATATTTATGGTTTTATGGTTTAGTTTAAAATTTTATAATTTCGAATTCACATAACTAATATTTTCTCAAAACTTTCATGAATAATAATAAAAAAATATCACATTTACTAATATAATAAATTTTATTCTTGATTCGATGAATTTAAATTTCTGTATTTTAAATGTTTTTTTAAAATAGATGTCACTGGTAACGACGATTGGAGTCGTATCTATGAATGGGACCTTTACAACTTCTACATCCTTTACTTTTTCTAAACTAATCTCTTCATAAATTCTCTTTGTTTCTATTATAAAAATATGGCGAGATTTGTGTTCTTTAACAAGGTGAATCCCTCAACTATGCAATGGAAGATTTGTGTTAAGGTGTTCCATTCACGGCAAGTGAAAAATAATTTGAATGAAGTTTCGTTAGAACTAATTTTGGTTGACGAAGAGGTATTGTTATTGTTGCTTTTTCTTTATTTTTAAGTATATATGGATTGTCATCAAGTATATATGGATTGGCTTAATATTCTTCTAAATATTAATTATACATATACTGTGAACTAGGGTTCATTTGGACATGCCACAGTTCCGGCGTCACTCTATGGTCTTCCGTATCTTGATATGTCATAAAACCAAAGTTATGTTGTTGAGAGGTTCAAAGTCAAGGAGGATAAAGAGCAGATCCACAAAACCAATCTCGGTTATCGTTTTATTTTCACAGACAAGACTATAATAAGTCTTGCAAGAGGATAAAGAGCAGATTCATGGACGTTGGCCTTACGGTAAGTATTAGTTTTTAATGGATTGTTTAAATAAACTTTAATTTTACTACTTATAATACAAATCAAAATATTTTATGCAGTTAATTTGATTGGATGCATCACTAATATTGGGAAAATCAAGAGTTTCAGACAAGAAGACAGCGCTGATTGTTGGAGTCTGATGGAACGATACATCAGATTCAGAATCATGTCAATTGAGTAAGTTCTAATATTATTGCATGCACTTTTTGGAGAAATCTAATAAATGGAACGAAATATCGTTTGACAGATTTATATGTACTTGACACATTATGTTGGGTAATCTTTTACACTTACTTAGATTTGATTTAAGTTAACTTTGTTCCAAGAGGATATGTACTTGACTGCTTCGCAACCGGATGTTATGCCAATCATATGTTTAAACGTTACAAGCTTGGAAACGGGAAGAGGATTTGTCTGTTCAAAATGTGGAAAGGAGTCAGATTTGGAGGTACTGAAATGGTTGAATATATCATCTGTTAAAACTCTAAGTTGTAAATTATGATTATGAAATTTTTGACTGATTATATTTTTAACAAAAAAACGGTTTTGTAAGATGATAATGTTCTCCTAACCAACGGCGATGGGTGTTCGGATATAATAGAGGATCCAAAGGGTGAAGAATATTCAGACTACATGCATATGTAAGTTAAATTCATACATCTAATCATTAAAAAATAAAAATAAATATAAGTATACGAATATATATTAAATTGTACTTTATTTTTACCTACATCAGACGATAAGTATTACAATTCATACATCTATCTCTTTTTATTGTCATTTGTAAAATGACAAGTTTAAATACTATACTTAACAATCAAAATTATATTCCTAATACAGGGAGGAACGATTGATGCCAAAATAGATGCTGCTTTATATGTAGAAAAGTTTCATGACAGAATTAAGGAATGAGACTGGTACATGCTTTCAAGATTCAGAGTGAAAGCTGGCCGACGATCTTTCATAAATTCAAACAATCCATTTGTGATCATGTTCATAGACCAAACAGAAATGATTCCAATACCTCCGAGAAGTACAGACAATTTCTACTGTCTTATTGATTCGTCAATGATGCAGAAATTTACACATGATGAGAAGAACTGTTGTGTTGGTAAGTTCTAATATACAAGTATTCGTTCTATTATAATTAATTTATATCTATAATAAGACGAAATATTATTCTATTTCTTTGGGATTCATTTTATATTAGATATTTGTGGAATGGTGATGCATGTAAATGAGAGTCGGACAATTGATTTCCTCGATCGTCAAAATGGCTATACGTCCAATAATAAAGTTGTGACATTTACTATTCTTGACGTCATGTAAGATAATTTGTAAAACTATCAATATTACTTAAAATATATTATTAGTAAATTTTAAGTATCTGATTAACTATTACTATTACAAAAAAATGTTATAGTGGCAAAGAGATCGAGTGTGTTGCAGTTGGCGAAACTTGTGTTGATTTTCTTAAAAAAAGGGGAAAAATTCTTTCCTCTCCTACCTATTGTAGTCAACCAATAATGTGTACGCTTTTGTTTTGGAGGATATCTGTTTTTGAAGGCATTGTAAAGTATCTTCATAATTGTAACACTTAAAATTTATTGCATTCAATTATCATTTTATTTCTAACCAAACTTATACTTAAATAGGTATCGAATGTCTGATGTCTCAATTAAATTGTTTGAAGGTTATACTTGAAGATGAAATTGCAGGAATCAAAACGGCCGATCTGGCTAAAATGTAATTACTATACTAAAAATGTAATGTTTTTTCTAACAATTAATGATATCTAAAATCTAACTTCTTTTGTTTATAACAGTCGATGGCCTGACGATGATTCATCTGATGAAGACTGTTTAGAGGAAGGTTGCAGGTCAAACAACCAGAGATGAGGATGTCCTGATGTTTTCAATAATTTCCCATGATCTTATCTGTTTTGAAAATTTTCAATATTTAGTTGTTGTAACTTTGGACTTGTGTATTCATGTTTCGTTATGTCATAAATTTCAACTATTTTAAAACTTACGATTTAGTTATTATTGAATTAATATAGTTTAATGTTTAACAATAGTATTAATTTATATCTAGAACACTAAAACTGGTACGCATTACGGGAAAGGTAATATGTTGTATTCCGTTATTAACTAAAATTGGAAATATATGAAATATAAACTTTGACCCAAAAAATTACTTTATGATTGTATAGTTATAAATTTAAGAAGATTAAGTTTAAAAAGATTATTAATAATATCTCTTAGAAAAAAAAAGGAAAGGTATAAAGAGTAAACTATGATTACTGGAAATCAATAAAATGTAAAAAAAAACAGAAACGGAAAACCATAATAATTGAAATGAAAAATAAATTTAACAATACCATTTAAGTATTCTCGATGATAATATTGTTATATTGGAAGAGTATTGCGGATTGGAAATCGCTTTGAGGAAGGCCCACCCGAAAAAGAATGGAATGAGTTGTTCGTTGATCTGGAAAACATTTAGTACGTTATTTAGTTTTATTTGATTAAACTAAAAATTTTATAGTGATACTTTGACTAAATTCTAAAAAATTAATGTAGGGGTGATCGATTGTCATGCTGATTACCAAAGTCTTATGCGAACGATTTCTTTAATGATTAGATACATTGTGTTGATGATATCATATGTGTAATACGCTTTGCAAAAATTGAGAGAAAACAAGGTAAAGTATAATTCTGTATATATATATTTAATAATTATATTAATTTCATATCGTTAAATATATATATTACAAATTTCTTCGTATAGATTCAATCATGGTGACCATGGTGTACAATTGTACGAAGGTGATGATGAATCCTCCATGTCCGCAGGTCACGCAGATGAGAGATGCCTTTGATGATATGGAATCCTGATTTTTAATTTATTGAAGTTTATGGGCTTTTTAATTGTAATGGAATCCTTATTTTTATAATTTAAAAGTTTATTCGTCTTTACATTTGACATATACAATTATTCTATAATTTAAAACTTATGATGTTCGTTTTGGTCTGAAATTTGAAAGAATTATTTTTATATATATAAAATGTCATGTTTAAACTTAGTTACAAATAATTAAGGATTTAAGATAATTTCTATTTAATAGACATAGAACTTTTCCTAATTAATTTTAATAATCAGTGGAAATTAAAGTTCTTGAACGAATATAATTATATTATATTTTTATATTATTCTATAATGCCTAAAAGGTAGTCTGGAAGATATTTAATATCACTTAGATTTAAATTTCTAAAAACCAATAGAGACGAATTATTAACTTCCCTTGTCTGAGATGGAAAATAAGTATATTAATTTTAAAAATGCAAGTTTGCATTATTATCATGATATACTTAAAGAAATATTGATTAAAAATGACAATTATCTTTTTGAGAGAAAAGTCAATTGGATATATTTAAAAATTATTAGTTATCATAATGCTTCTAAAAAGGAAATTGATATAATATTTAATATTATCATAATTAATTAAAAATGTTGAATTCCCAAATTATATACTCTATATATACTAATACACATCGAATCATTATCGACGATTAGAGTTTTAGTTTTTTTGAGAGATTCATTATGGCCTCCAAACAGATCATAATCTCTCCCTATGTTAACATTAGTGAGATCAATCCTGCTCTAGATCATTATAAGATCAGGGTTCGTGTGATAAGACTTTGGAAAGCATTCAAATCGCTGCAGATGGTTTTAGTCGATGGAGAGGTTGGTTTCAGTAAATTTAAGCTTCTTTTGTAGAAAGTATTTTAATAACACTATACTATTGAAACTGGTTCTAACATGACATCTGGTATTAATTTAAGGGTACGAGGATTCATGCGTCTATTGAGGATGCATTGGTGAAGAAATTTCATAACCAGCTTAATGTTGGTGAATCGAAAATAATCGATACTTTCAGTTTTGTGGAATATGACGGTGATTACAGAACAAGTGCTTTGGGATTTAAGATGGTGTTCTATAGAACAACCATAGTAAAACCATGTGATGATTTCCCGGTCCAAGTACCTGAAAAATACTTTCAAGAATTTTCAACAATCTTGGCTGGGGCACTAGACAAACAAGTATTGTTTGGTAAGTTGTGCAAATATGTATATGAGTGTACTATAACCAGTATTGTTATGAATTATGAATTATGAATTTGGATTATGAATTATGTACTATAACCAGTATTGTTATGTTTTGATAGATGTGATGGGCCAAATTGTTGGTGTTGGTTCTCTAGATAACGTTATAACTAAGGGAGAGGACAACATGAAGATAAGTTTTGACTTTCAGAATATAAGGTTTGTTTTAAAAAAAAAATCAAACTAATCTCAGAAAGCGTAAAATAATTAAAACTTTTTGACTACAGTTGTGATCGATTGAGTTGTACGATATGGGGTGATCTAGCAATAACTTTTGAAGCTTCTATAAAAGAACACGAAGACTCGGTTGTTATCTGTGTTCTTAGATTTGCATGTTTGAAAGAGTGGAAAGATAATTTTTAAAATGATACATATGTGTGTTCTCTGTTTGTGTTAATTGAATGAACCTCTTCTTTAAAACTCTTATATTTTGTTTGCAGGTAATTACAGTATATCAAACGCATTCAACACCAGAGATATTCACTTAAATCCATCAATTCCAGAAGTTGAAAGATTCTGAAAGATGTATATAATTTTTCTAATTACAAACAAAATGCTTAACATGTCTTTAATGTGTACACATTCTTATTTTTTTTATTTTTTTTAAAAGGTTGCCAAACACTGGCGTCGTTGAACTGGTTCAAACTGATGATGAAGCAAATCATGTACAACCAAAGGTAACTTTATATGAAGAGTTTTTCATGATAAATGAAAATAAGACTATCGACGATATCCTGTATTCACTCGAGGTATTGTTTATCTAAACACAATACCAAAAAATAATTATAATTAACAAAAAAATAATAATGATGTTTGTATATGTAGGTACGAACATGTGTGACTATTGGGACGATCTGTTCGGTGGAAAACGTGCCTGAGTGGTACTACATTGCATGCATAGTTTGTAGAAAGAAGGTTCAACCATATTCATTAGAATCGGACAAGGGTAAACAACGTCTATATAGTTGTGGTGTTTGCGACGACAATATCAAGGAAGTCGATTATAAGTATGTATTACTTAATTTTTTAACTTACTTAATATGATTAAAATTGTATTCATGTGAAAATGCTGATCATTAAATGGCTTCTATATGCTTTAGGTATAAACTCATACTGTATGTTTCCTATGGAACGTCTCCAAAAATTAAGCTGCTATTTTATTATGGTCTAGCTCAGCTTTTTGTAGGTAAAAAGGCTGACGAGTTGGTAACACAACTAGTCGAGGTACGTCTAATATAAATGCTGAATTAATTTAACTATAAGAATTACCTCTCTCTCTTTTTTTGTGAGTATGTTTTTAATAAAATCTTAAAAATGATCAGGACGATCTTAACATCATGCCTGTGTCTCTTTCTGCTCTAATTGGGAAGACTATGCTCTTTAAGCTTTCTATCAAAAATGATAATTTGAAGAGTGACAGGGCTTCTTATGTTGCTGAAAAGTTTTGGGAGAAGGATGATATGGTAAATCATTTTGTCAAGGTAACGTAAAGATTATAAATGTAATCATAAAAATGTTTACAATAATTATCATGCTTTCATTGTGTGCTAAAATTACCTTTAAGAAACTTGCTAGGAAACTTACGGAAAGGTTCATAATGATAACCAAGAAATAGAGCCAGATGAACAAGTTCTTCAACTTAAGTCAGATGAAACAATATCACTTTCGACAAAGAGAGAGTTGCCTGGAGTCAATGAAGACATCGTACGACGTCATAGCATGACTACTAGAAAGAAGATCAAGACTGAAAATCAAACATATTATTATTTTTTATGTTATGCATTACAATAAAACAATAATTTATGTTTTAATAATTATTTATTATTTTTAATCATGTGAGCTATGAGTTATGGAAAAACTTTGGTCTTAATATTCGAATTTTGTTATTAATTCTTAAATTTTTAAAAATATAATTTCAAACTATTAAGTATTTAAAAATTTATGATGTGCCAAAAAAACATATAAACTGTTCATAAAAATATAAATCTAATTATTTACTATTATTCTGAGTAGTTTAGACAAAATTAACTCAAAATAGTATTATTGATAATAATTTCCTATTTAAAATTAACAAATGTTTTAGTAGAAACAATCTTTAAAATTTAATTACGAAAAAATAACATATGTTAAGATAAATCAGCATATTTAAACGTCAATTAAAACCGAAATACTGTGATAATAATATCCGCTTATGTAAATATTGAAGCGAATATTTTTATAAATGTAAAGATTAAACCTACTGAATATTATATAAATGAAGATTGTCATCACCCTAAGCTCCTATATTTTATTTTAACGCAAGACGATGAGACCTGAAAAACTACCAATATGGAGAAAGAAGCATCCAATTCATGTCGTCAATACAACACGTAATTAATATTCAGCTTTTGAAATATTTTAAAGAATATTTTTCTATAACATATTGTATAACGTTCAATATTATTTCAGCAGATAATTCAAAACTTGCAAGGATGAAAAGAACAAAAACTCTTAAATCAAAAAAAAAAAAGAACCGCAATGAAGGTTTGGTCTATTCCTACATATTATAAAACACGTACTAAATATTTATTAATATAGAGTTATTGGTGTTTACCTATGTAGATGGTTTGCTTTTGCCTCTGATGCATGAAGATTTTGCATGTTTTATTGTTTCTAATTTTGAGTCAAATGACGATAGCGATTCTGATAGCTCGATGGGTGAATCTGATACTGAGTATGGTACCACACACAATGTAACACATGAATATCAAGCCGTAACATCTGGGTTACAAAAATAATGGTTATTTTAAAAAATCAAATTTTCCTTTTTGCGATAAACTTAAACGTATAAACAAATAAATTTTTTTAACTTTGTAATGTTATTAAGTTATTATGACGATGGAGATCCTTCATATATATGTGAAGATTGTGGGGCATATATGTGGTATGGAGAACGCTTAAACAAGAGACGTAAGAAGGCGAAACCGATTTATTCGATGTGTTGTGGAAAAGGGAAAGTCAAGCTCCCCAAGCTGAATACTCCACCAAACACATTATCGGCATTGTTATATAATGACGATGATAGGAGTAAAAACTTCCGTGATAATATAAGAGCATACAATATGATGTTTTCCTTCACGTCGTTAGGTGGAAAAATAAACCATTCTATTAACAATGGTAGAGTGTTGTACGTGTTTCAGATGTGTGGAGAAAAATATCACCGTATCGGCGATATTCTACCTAAATCCGGAGAAAAACCGACGTTTTTACAGCTTTATATACATGAGTAGATAATGAAGTTCCTAACAGGATAGCTGCGTTCGGGTCAGTTTTATATAATGTTTAATAATATATAAATAAAAAATATATTGATATGTTGCTAACATGTGTATTGTTTTTTCTTTGAAAGACCATCTAGAGCTACAGAGAAAATAATGCAGACAATTGTAGTACTTATAAAAAGGATGCTTGATAATCATAATCCACATGTATAGGCGTTTAGATCGGCACGAGAAAGATTTGATTTAACCAATAATGTTGCAGATTTAAGATTAAGGATTCCTGCAGAAAGAAATGCTGATGCAAAGACTCATAATTTGCCTACATGCAATGAGGTTGTTGGTTTGATATCTGGTGATTTCAACTCTGGTGTATTTAAGCGTGACATCGTGATAGAAAGTCGTTCCGGAGGTTTGCAAAGAATAAGTGAACTCCATCCAGCTTACTTGCCTCTGCAATATCCATTATTGTTTCCGTACGGAGAGGATGGTTACAGGTTAGGCATTGACATTGGTTTTATAGATACGGCTGGATGAAAAAGGAAAACAGTTTCCATGAGAGAATTTTATGCTTTCCGAATATTCGAAAGATATCAAGAGTCTTCAGCGATTGTAATGTCGGGAAAATTATATCAGCAATTTTTGGTAGACGCGTTCACAACCATAGAATCTAACAGATTGAATTTTATTTGGCTGAACCAAAACAAACTCCGGACGGAAAGAAGATAAAATAGTTGAAGCTGTTAACCAAGGAAACAAAGATCTTGCAGAACACGATAAAAGAATCTATATCCCTTCATCGTTTACAAGTGGGAAACGTTATATGATGCAGCATTATTAAGATGTGATGGCTACTTGCAAATACTATGGTTTTCCTGATATTTTCATAACGATAACTTGTAACCCCAAGTGGCCCGAAGTTGTCCGTTATTTAAAAAGGCATCGTCTTAAGCAAGACGATAGACCAGATATATGCTGTTGAGTCTTTAAGATGAAGTTAAATAGACTAATGGAACAAGTGACTAAAGAAAAAACTTTTGGTGTTGTAAATTCTGGTATGTTTCATATTATTAATATAGATTGAATTTTCTATCCGTTGACGTGTTAAAACCCTAATTTATTAACAATGCCTTTGTATGTATGTGTGCGCAGCTATGTATACAATAGAATTCCAGAAGAGAGGTCTGCCTCATGCACACATGATCTTATTCCTGCATCCAGACTATAAAATGCGTACACCAGAAGACATTAATCGATTCATAAGTGCTGAGATTCCTGATAAAGAACTGGATAAGTATTTATATGAAGTTGTTTCTGATGTTATGATTCATGGACCTTGTGGTATTCATCACAGAGAAAATGTTTGCATGAATAATGGTAAGTGCACTAAGTTTTTTCCAAAACCATTCATGGAAAAAACTGTCGTCGACGATGCTGGTTATCCAATATACAAACGGAGACAAGACGGAAGATTTGTGCAGAAAAGAGGTTTTGATTGTAATAACAGCTTTGTTATTCCGTACAACCGGGATTTGTCCATACGTTATCGTGCTCATATTAATTGAGTGGTGTAATCAGTCACGCTCAGTGAAATATATTTTCAAGTACATCACCAAAGGGCCGGATTACATTAGAGCTACTGTAGGAGAGGAGGACGAGCATAATGAGATCTAGAAATATTATAGCTGCAGGTATGTATATTTATAATTTTTAAAAAAATGTAAGACAAATTTGAAGTTACGTAAAATATTTGTTATTTTTATTAGATATGTCTCCGCATGTGAAGCAGCTTGGTGAATATTGGCTATTACGATTTTCGTTTCATCTTCCTGGACAGGAATTGGTTGTTTACAACGAAGATGATCCTATTGCAGATGTTATGAAGCGTTCTGCCAGAGGATCCAAATTGTTGGCTTGGATGGAATGCAATAAAAAATACCCAGAAGGTAGAAGTCTCACTCATGCTGAATTTCCTAACATGTTTGTGTGGGTTAAGAGTAAAAGAATCTGGCAACCAAGATCTAAGAAAAGAAAGAGTTTTGCAGTAGCTAGAGTTACTTATGTACCACCCTCTATAGGGCAGGCCTATTACTTAAGAGTTATACTTAATATTGTCCCAGGAGCCACAAGTTTTGAATTTTTGAAGACGGTTAAAGGTAAACTGTACGAAGAATTTAAAGATGCCTGTTTTGCCTTGGGATTATTGGATGACGACAAAGAATATATTTTAGCTATAAAGGAAGAAAGTACATGGTGTTTTGGACTGTTTCTAAGGAAGTTTTTTGCCATTCTATTGCTTTCAAAAAGTGTTTCTGTGCCTCTCGATCTCTGGGTCGCTACGAAGGATATATTGTGTGAAGATATTTTATATTTGCAAAGGAACCGTACGAACAACCAAGGTACATATATAGTTATTTTTATAAATGTATAAAATTATATAAAGATATACTAATGTAACAATGTTCACGTTTATAATTCATAAAAAAAAAATATGTCAACTAAAATCAACCTACTTTATAATACAGGTCTAATGTTAAGTCAAGAACAAATAACAAACCTATGTCTAGCTGAGATTGAAATGATTATGCGGTCTAATGGAAGCTCTTTGTCAACTATTATGAATATGCCTTAACCAGATGGATTTGTGATGGATAATAATGAGAATAGGCTTCTCATAGATGAGAGAAACTTCAAACGTGATGAACAAGTAAAGAATTACGACAGGTTATTACGTATGGCAACCGATGAGCAAAAAAGCGTATATTTAGAAATTATTAATGCTGTGAATCGAAACAAGGGAGGTATGTTTTTTGTTCATGGATTTGGTGGTACTGGAAAAACATTCTTATGGAGTATTCTTGGTGCTGATATTCGTTCTAGGGGTGATATTGTTCTTAATGTTGCGTCAAGTGGTATAGTTGCTTTGCTTATGGAAGGTGGTCGGACAGCACATTCTAGATTTAGTATACCCATCCATGTGGACGAATATACAACGTGTTCGATAGATGTCAATTCTCACCTTGCCGAGTTAATTAGAGAAGCAAGACTCATTATATGGGATGAGGCTCCAATGATGAACAAATATTGTTTCGAAACGTTGGATAGGAGTTTGCGAGATATTATGAAGTGTGATCGGGTTTTTGGAGGTAAGGTTTTTGTTTTGGGGGGTGATTTTAGACAGATTCTACCGGTTGTGCCAGAAGCTGGTAGAGTTGGTACAGTTTTAGCCTCCATAAACTCATCCTTGCTTTGGAATAGTTGTAAAGTACTTCAGCTTACACAAAATATGAGACTCCGTAAGGCTCAAAACAGTATCGATGCAAATGATCTCACTACGTTTTCAAAATGGCTTCTCGATATTGGAGACGGCAAAATCAACAAGCCTTACAATGGTGAGGTAGAAATAGACATACCCAAGGATTTATTGATTACAGAATTTGATAATCCTATACAAGCTATTGTTAAAGAGATATACGGTACATCGTTTGCAACAAGGACCGATGCAAAATTCTTTTGCGAAAGAGATATTCTGGGTCCAAGGAATGATGATGTCAATAAGATAAATCAATATATGCTCTCTCAAATTCCAGGTATATCAATAGTATTTTTTTTTTCATTTTTATTTTAAATTCTAGTGTAAACGGATTCTCATTTTATTTTTTTTATAATTAGGGGAAGAGAGACAATATTTGAGTTCAGATAGTGTCGAGACTTCCGATACAAGTGATTACGATGATATGACATACACTCAGGAATTCTTAAATAGTATTCAAGTTTCTGGATTACCTAACCATGTTCTGACATTGAAAAAGAGAGCACCTATCATGTTGCTTAGGAATATTGATCCTGAGAGAGGTTTATGCAATGGAAGGAGGTTGATTGTTACACAAATGGCTAATCATGTTATCAAAGCAAGGATTGTAACTGGTAAAAAAAACGTCAATGATAGAGTTCTTATTCCTAGGATGTTTGTCTCGCTACCAGATGCAAAGTTTCCCTTTCGTATGAGACGTCGTCAGTTTCCCGTTGCTCTTGCATTTGCGATCACTATAAACAAAAGCCAAGGTCAGACGTTGGAACAAGTTGGATTGTATCTACCCAAGCCCGTTTTTACGCATGGACAACTATACATTGCATTTTCTAGAGTAACAAGCAGAAAAGACTTGAAGATTTTGATTACAGATGAAGAAGGAAAATGTCAGAACAAAACCTTTAATGTGGTTTTCAAAGAAGTCTTTCAAAATATATGATTTCCTTTTAAACATCTAATATCTACTATAATGTTTCATTTCATACTATTGCCATCCGATATTCAGTTTTTCCCCCTTAATAATATTACCTTTATCATATCAATATCTAAGTCTTAAGTTTTTAAAAATGAAAACATGAAAATATCTTCAAGAAGTTAAGATCTTCAAGTGTGACAACCCTTATATTAAACTGTATTTATTTATATAATATTAGCATTTTTAATAAACAAACATAGTTTAGTCGTGACTCTTTGTATTCCTACAAATCAAAAACCCCCTTTTGTTTTTTTATATTAGAGAAGAATCAATAATAAACCTAATTTGAGAAAACTATGAGGTTCGATTATATTGCTGATCTGCTGCCCGAAAGAACTAATTGGTGTGTAAACGCCAAGGTCTTACATTCTTGGAAAGTCAGAGAGTTCGTTACCAAACGAGTTCTGCTTCTTGTGGATGAAAAGGTTAGGGTCGTTAGTTAAATTGATTTTATTGAAATCTGATGTTCTATTAGTTATTGTATATAACATCTCTTACACAATTGTTGAAAAACTGTGAAGGGAGACACAATTAAAGCTCCTTATTTACCTGATACACTCACTAATATCCCGAAATATATTGACGATGGTGAGTGGTACAGTATTAGAAATTTCAAAGTGATCAATCCAACCATGGAGGAAAGGAATACCCATCATCCCTATCATATTAAATTTATGGATGAAACCAAGATGAGGCTGCTCGAATCATTGAGTCCTAAAAACTACTTTCGGTTTGAGGATTTGGATGATATAAAACGTGGAAGAATAGATCATCACATCTCTTTCGGAAAGAATTTCTTAAATAGATTTTATTTTATTTTGTAACAATCCGTCAAACTAGATTCTTTTTAGGATTTATGTAATTTTGTGTAATGGTGCTTCGTAAAAAAACGATTAACACTTTACCAAAAATAGTATAGAAACACTCTGTAAACCTAAATTATTTCTTTTTCCCTTATTAGATGTTTGTGTGTGTATAATGGATGTGGAAGATAGAAGGAAACTTGTGAGTATCATTGATAATGATGAAGTTGTTCTCTATGAATGGCAGGTAAAAGATATTAACTCTACCTTTATGACGTTATGTTTTAATGTTGTCTTGGTTGAAATTTAAATTGATTTGATAAACATGTAGGTGTGAAACTGTGAAGTGTCGTCTCAAAAACAAATACACATTCCAATTCATGACCATATGGCAATCGAGCGGGTGCCATCTCATTTACAAATCCAAACATGTGTTCTGTGTAATGCGATTTATGAGGTTCGGAGAATATGAAGATATGTTACATAAATTTTTCATATCACCACAAAAAAAATTGCTTATAGACACAAATTTTTTTGTAACTACACCCATAACTATGTGGCTATTATGCTAATATCCAAAAAAAGCCATAAAACTG
Source organism: Camelina sativa (assembly GCF_000633955.1). Lineage (NCBI taxonomy): Eukaryota > Viridiplantae > Streptophyta > Magnoliopsida > Brassicales > Brassicaceae > Camelina > Camelina sativa. The sequence goes on along the minus strand of NC_025702.1, from coordinate 8,766,307 downwards.
GTAATTGTGTCTATCCGCGGAAGCGTTGCTACGAACTAGCCACAAAATATTTTGGGGCAATTAGCCACAAATTGCAATACAACATTTCGTAGTTATAGTTTTGTAGCTATTTAAAATTTTATCGCTTTTTCTGGTTATTATGGATACGATTAATCACAAATAAAGTCGTGGCTATCTTATTAATTTGTTTAAAAAAAACTAAAACATGAAATACAAAAACAAAATCCATCGCTAAACCATAGCCGCAGGACCACCGCCAACAACCCACCGCTGGACCAAAACCCATCACATGAACTGCTGCCACTAGAACTCCGAGAAAGAGAAGACGAACACGAAGTACCTCCAACCTCAGCCACAAAAGATTTAACCCAACCACCGGGGATAGTCTATAATCCGGCCAAAAGAAGATCTAGGACACTAGATCTAATCCCAAAAGCTTAAGCAATGAAATCGGGGAGCTGGTTTTGCCGTCACCACCCTTAGCTGCGAGATCTATCGCTAGGTATCCATCACAGAGATCACTGGAGCCGTAAACCCAAATATTGTGAAAACCTAACCACCTTCGCCTCAGGCCAGAGAAGAAACTCGGGGAGGTTCATAAGAGCATCTGGCGTCACCTTCTGCATCCTCCAACGATTGGAGATGTGAGGAAATGGGAAGCAAACTGTTTGATTTTCCCATAAGAAGGATGGGTTTGATTTTCTCATATAGATTGTAGAAGAAGGAGGAGACAGATACGAAGAGAAAAGAAGAAAAGCACTAACGAGTTTTAACCAAAAGAAAGAAAAAAAAGAAGGAGGAGATTTCATCCGTTGGATTAAATCTATCAATGGTGGAGAATAAGCCAAAGCTGAATCCTTGTCTCTATGTATTAGCCAATGAGAAGCTTTAGTTTATTTTGTTTATTTATTTATTGGTTTTACAGTTTTTGGTTTACTTTTAAAATTTAAGTTTTAGTGATATTAAATTGGGGTTTTAGCTTTGAATATATACATTATATGTATGTATATTATAACTGATTTGTTGGTTTACAGATTTAAACTTATAAGTAAATAGTATTTAAAAAAGATTTATAGATTTATGTAAAGTAAATATGAAAATGGCTTTAATATTGGTTTTGTGTATATATATTGATTTATATTTTGGTTTAACAATTTATGATTTAATTTCTACTTTTAAGAGTTTTAAAGTTAAACAGGGTTTTAAAATTTGTGGTATATAAATTAATGTGGGGTTATGATTCAAAGTTTGAAAAGTATTTAATTCAAACATGTAGAATTTTTATAAGTGTTAGATCATAGATTTGCATATATTATAATAATTATATATGTTTCTTAGAGTTAAAAGGTTTTATGATTTGTGTTTGTAGTTTAAAGTTCTGTATAGCTAGGGATACATATGTGAAAAATTTGTGGCTATCTTTCTAAAATAAAACAAATTAGATAGCCTCTACAATTTTGTGGTTTTTTGTAGCTATTAGCTACAACTTAGCCATAAATTTGATTCGTAGTTATATAGACACAAATTTGCTACGATATAGCTTCAAACTAGTCACGATAATGTTTTGTGTCTGATTTGTGGCTAACATATGATTGCTACAATTTTTTTGTAGTTAAATTGTGGCTTTGGACAGTTTTTCTTGTATTGAGATATTCAATGAATTCATCTAAAATTATAAATGTTCATAGGTGCACCATGTCTTGAAAACACTTTGGACTCTTCGAAGATCTTTATAAAACTAGAATTCGAAGGACTGGAGCATCACCAGGCTATGTAAGATGTATTGACTTATATGAAATCAAGTTTGGTATTATGTTTAAGTAATTTTTCTTAAAATATTTAATATATTTTCAGGACTGAATTTGCTGGACGTTATTACATAAACCATGTGATCAAGCAGCAAAGTGAAAAATCAGGCACTCAAATATAAAGAATGGGGCGTTGGTCGACAAATTTTATCTTTTATAATGTCTATAAAATTTAGTATGTTTGTATTAACCGCTAATTGAAATCCAACTTTGTATTACTCTTATCTTTGGTTTGTAACTAAGATGATACATTATAATATATAATTTTAAACCATTGGCAATTCCTCACCCTTTTAAAAATTTGGAAATTAGTTATTGAATTTCAATATCTATTTTCTACAGTTTAATAGTTTATTATAAAGACTCGGTTAATATTTCACATTGAAAGTATTACACAAAATTCTTGACAATTCAATAAAACATTTAACACTTTTTAAAAATATAAACTACTATATTTAAATATGTCAATGATTACATATAAATTCATTAAAGTTACTTATCATAAGGTTAAAAAACAGTTCTTATTAAAATCTTAATACCGCACTTTAAGCGCGGGTTCCTCCCTAGTATTATAATATGAATAAAAACTAAAATATTTAAGTTATTTATATTTAATAAGATTTTATATAAATTTTCTTTTGCAAATAATAGACTCAAATTTTAAAAATGTTTTTCTATACAAAAACCTTTAAAATTTTTCTATACGAAAACCTTTAAAATTTTTAAACCAAAATATTAAAATTAGTCAAATTTAACTTTATAATCATTTATCCTATTAATATACAAATTAAATTATTATTAAACTATTTAAATATATATTTTATTTATGGGTTTTGTTAGCTTCCAAGGATCCAAGTGACTGATCCAATCGCAAGATACTTTGGACTATAACGTGGGCAGGTCGTGAATATTTAAATTATTACTAAACTATTTAAATATATATTGTGTTTATTTTGATCATAAATATAAAAGTGTTAAAAGTTCAAGGACCATTTTATAAATTAAAAAGTTCAACTCTATTATAGAAGAAAAAATAGAGTTCCTCTATATATAGAGGAAAAAATAGAGATATCTATTATAGAGGTAGAAATAGAGATGAGTTGAAGTAGATTTTGCTCTAAAATAGAGTTAAAAGGCAAATATAGAGGTGGGTTGGAGAGCCCTAAGTCCTTGAGGAATTTCTGGTAGTGAGGAACAAGTGCGAATGCATCCAGCAATGGCATTCTCAACTCAATTTCCTTGACTTGTTTTTCGAACAAGGCTTTGTACATCTCAGTAAGCTGCTTCTTGAACCTCACTGGGAATGGTAGAGGAGGTTTGTACGGTGGAGGGATGAATCTCACAGGTTTGTCATCATTAACAGCATGTTCCTTAACAGTTTCAGGTTCAGACTGCTTCACTGGTTCAACCGGATCCTTGACTGCTTCGACTGGATCCTTGATCTGAGTTTCATCTTGAACAAAATCCTCCCCATCTAATTCCTCACAGTCCTCAGTGACGTCAGGTACTCCTTGTCTGGGAGGCAATGTTTTCCCACTTCTCATCGTAATGGCATTGGCGAACTCCTTAGGGTTTTGAACAGCTTTCTCTGGGAATTGGCTAGGCTTTGGTGCAGAAGTAGAAGCGGATTGACCTTCCATATAGCTGATCTTCGAATTCAGAGCTTCAAATTTGACGTTCAGATTATTGTATGAACATTTCATCGTCTGACTGAGGTCAGCAAACTTCTTAGCAGTATTCATAGAACCGCTAGCTTGACCCTGAAGAATTTGTTGCATCATTTGTTTCATTTCTTGGTCAGGAGCTTGTGTAGGTGGAAGTTGTGGAAATGGAAATCCTGGTGGGGGTCCTGACGGAGCCTGATAACCATGCTGGAACTGTTTCTTAGGCGCGAATCCCTGATTGTACGGCACAAAAGGTTTTTGTTGACCTTGTTGCTGTTGTTGTGGAGGGTACACCTAATCTTGCGGATTAGCAATGTTCTTAGTTTTGTAAGACAAATTTGGGTTTTCCTTGTATTGGTTGTAACCTTTGTTGTATCTGTATTGGTTGTAACCTTTGTTGTATCCACCATGATTCTGGACATAGTTTATCTCTTCAGACTGCTCACCCTCCCCATCTGGAACTTGGAAAGGCTCATCCTCAGATACGTAGTGGACGCTCCTCTGCTGACTTAGCAAGATACGGTCTAGCTTCTCATTGATGTTCTTGAGGTCTTTCTTGTACTTCTCCTCAGAACTGGCGTCACCTCGAACTGTGCGGTCATAATCTTCATTGTAGTTGTCGTCAGACTGGGCGAGATTCTCAACGAGTTGCCATCCCTCATCCACTTCTTTGTTCAGGAAATTTTCGTTAGAGGCAGTGTCAAGCAGCATGCGGATTTTTGGAAGTACACCACGGTATAGAGTGCTCAGCAGTGACTCGTTGATGAACCCATGGTGAGGACACTGGCTCTGGTAACCCTTGAAACGCTCCCAAGCTTCACAGAATGATTCAGAGCTCTTCTGAGTAAAACCAGAGATGTCATTCCTG
>NC_025702.1:8749809-8761936 GCF_000633955.1 Camelina sativa | reverse complement strand
GTCTGACTGAGGTCAGCAAACTTCTTAGCAGTATTCATAGAACCGCTAGCTTGACCCTGAAGAATTTGTTGCATCATTTGTTTCATTTCTTGGTCAGGAGCTTGTGTAGGTGGAAGTTGTGGAAATGGAAATCCTGGTGGGGGTCCTGACGGAGCCTGATAACCATGCTGGAACTGTTTCTTAGGCGCGAATCCCTGATTGTACGGCACAAAAGGTTTTTGTTGACCTTGTTGCTGTTGTTGTGGAGGGTACACCTAATCTTGCGGATTAGCAATGTTCTTAGTTTTGTAAGACAAATTTGGGTTTTCCTTGTATTGGTTGTAACCTTTGTTGTATCTGTATTGGTTGTAACCTTTGTTGTATCCACCATGATTCTGGACATAGTTTATCTCTTCAGACTGCTCACCCTCCCCATCTGGAACTTGGAAAGGCTCATCCTCAGATACGTAGTGGACGCTCCTCTGCTGACTTAGCAAGATACGGTCTAGCTTCTCATTGATGTTCTTGAGGTCTTTCTTGTACTTCTCCTCAGAACTGGCGTCACCTCGAACTGTGCGGTCATAATCTTCATTGTAGTTGTCGTCAGACTGGGCGAGATTCTCAACGAGTTGCCATCCCTCATCCACTTCTTTGTTCAGGAAATTTTCGTTAGAGGCAGTGTCAAGCAGCATGCGGATTTTTGGAAGTACACCACGGTATAGAGTGCTCAGCAGTGACTCGTTGATGAACCCATGGTGAGGACACTGGCTCTGGTAACCCTTGAAACGCTCCCAGGCTTCACAGAATGATTCAGAGCTCTTCTGAGTAAAACCAGAGATGTCATTCCTGAGACGTGCAGTTCTTACATTGGAGAAGAACTTTTCCAAGAATGCCTTCTTGCAGTCATCCTAAGTGTTGATGGATCCCTTGGGGAGGTTTTTCTCCCATTGGTGAGCTTTGTCTCCCAGGGAGAATGGGAAGAGTCGCAACTTGAAACCATCCTCACTCACGCCGTTGATCTTGGTGAGACTGCACAGACGGTCAAATTCATCCAAGTGGTCTAGTGGATTTTCCATAGGCAAACCATGAAACTTGTTTCCTTGGATCATGGAGATCAGACCACTTTTCATCTCCAAGTTATTGTTCTGCACAACGGGAGGGACGATTCCAGCACGTTGAGTATGAGTGTTCGGTGCATCCCCAACACCAATGTTTTGCGGTCTCGGATTTGGTCCACTCGGTTGTTCCATAGTGACTGGTGCGGGATGATTAGTGAGATGACGAGATTGTCTTGGTCTTTGTAACTGATTGATGTCGTCAATAGGCAGAAGGAGATTTTGATGTCCTCTTGATCTCGTGTGCATGCAAGGTTGCAATGAACAGGTTCCTGTGATGCAAAACAAACAAGTAGACAACCAAAACAAGTCAGTACTCAGAGTGACAAATATAACATAACTTAATCTTGCAAAACTTGAAATCTTAAATGTAGCAAAGTAAATCCCAAATGGCAACAGCGCCAAAATGATACTAGGATTTTTGTGTATCCTAGCAGGTTCAATCAACCTTATGCAGTTGTAATACTTAAGGTGTCAATCCAGTTGGAGAACTTTACTAACAATTAAGATGCAATCAAAGAATCACAAGTCAAGCCAATTCAAAGATAGTGTTTGTATAACAGTCCTAAATGCAAAACGGAAATGTGTTCTACGATTAGAAACGAAAATGTGTGACAAGAAGCGAAAATGGATAAAAATCAGAAACGAATCTAAGCATGAACTAAAAGGCAAGAAACGAAACAGTCTCAGGAATGTAATAAAAATCAGAAAGAAAGAGGTCCTAAGGATGGGAGTAATTGATGTCGGTGAAGTCTCCTAGTCTACAGAGTGTTTAACATGCCACAAGCAAACTATCCCTAGACAATGAACATCACGACTTAGCTAATCCAATCTCTTGGCAAAAGCTACTCAGACTCAACCACTTCCATACCTAGCTCTCGCTAGAGAAACATGGTCGAGCAGGCATGACAAACGAGTTCATTCACATCAACAAACATCCTAGACAACTAATCTCTAAGGGTAGGAACGTAAGTCTCTAGCACTAGTTAGTCAGACATTTTATCGAACACCTTTTGGGTACGGAAATGTCTAAAACCTAGTTCCAAATGATCAGAGAGAAACTAGTATTTCTAACTGTAGTCCAGAAGGGAATCATAAAATCAAATCTTAAACACTCTACATCCTAAGTTCCTCCACCTAATCTATCTCATCCTCAAGAACAACCACACTAAAATCATTATCAAGGATGCAAACTCAGAAAACATTGAAACAAACATTATTAGGTGGATAAAAATAAGATGAACAACTTTGTAGATGGAATCCAATGCAAAAACTCAATAATCTCAAAGATATCGGAATACAAAGTTTTAGAACGTATTTGGTGGCTAGGTTAACCTTAAGGAAAAGAAAACGAGATAAAAGATAAGATGTCTCTGCCAAGACTTAGCAAAACTTATTTATAGTAAAAACATGTAAATCCCTAAAACTTAAAGCGACAAGATAGAGCGTCGGTTCGGGAGTCTCCTGAAGCGTGTCAGACGGAGCTTCTTCCTAACATGCACGATTTTGTCTGTGTGCGTCCAGTGGCTCGATTGGTGTCAGTAGGAAAGGCTCGAGCGATGTGAGTGAAATTGGCTCGATTGAGTGCTGGTGACTTGAGAGTGGCTCGATTGAGTGTTCCTGACTGAGTACTTGAGAGTGGCTCGATTGAGTGTTCCCGACTGGGTACTTGATAGTGGCTCGATTGAGTNACTAGGATTTTTGTGTATCCTAGCAGGTTCAATCAACCTTATGCAGTTGTAATACTTAAGGTGTCAATCCAGTTGGAGAACTTTACTAACAATTAAGATGCAATCAAAGAATCACAAGTCAAGCCAATTCAAAGATAGTGTTTGTATAACAGTCCTAAATGCAAAACGGAAATGTGTTCTACGATTAGAAACGAAAATGTGTGACAAGAAGCGAAAATGGATAAAAATCAGAAACGAATCTAAGCATGAACTAAAAGGCAAGAAACGAAACAGTCTCAGGAATGTAATAAAAATCAGAAAGAAAGAGGTCCTAAGGATGGGAGTAATTGATGTCGGTGAAGTCTCCTAGTCTACAGAGTGTTTAACATGCCACAAGCAAACTATCCCTAGACAATGAACATCACGACTTAGCTAATCCAATCTCTTGGCAAAAGCTACTCAGACTCAACCACTTCCATACCTAGCTCTCGCTAGAGAAACATGGTCGAGCAGGCATGACAAACGAGTTCATTCACATCAACAAACATCCTAGACAACTAATCTCTAAGGGTAGGAACGTAAGTCTCTAGCACTAGTTAGTCAGACATTTTATCGAACACCTTTTGGGTACGGAAATGTCTAAAACCTAGTTCCAAATGATCAGAGAGAAACTAGTATTTCTAACTGTAGTCCAGAAGGGAATCATAAAATCAAATCTTAAACACTCTACATCCTAAGTTCCTCCACCTAATCTATCTCATCCTCAAGAACAACCACACTAAAATCATTATCAAGGATGCAAACTCAGAAAACATTGAAACAAACATTATTAGGTGGATAAAAATAAGATGAACAACTTTGTAGATGGAATCCAATGCAAAAACTCAATAATCTCAAAGATATCGGAATACAAAGTTTTAGAACGTATTTGGTGGCTAGGTTAACCTTAAGGAAAAGAAAACGAGATAAAAGATAAGATGTCTCTGCCAAGACTTAGCAAAACTTATTTATAGTAAAAACATGTAAATCCCTAAAACTTAAAGCGACAAGATAGAGCGTCGGTTCGGGAGTCTCCTGAAGCGTGTCAGACGGAGCTTCTTCCTAACATGCACGATTTTGTCTGTGTGCGTCCAGTGGCTCGATTGGTGTCAGTAGGAAAGGCTCGAGCGATGTGAGTGAAATTGGCTCGATTGAGTGCTGGTGACTTGAGAGTGGCTCGATTGAGTGTTCCTGACTGAGTACTTGAGAGTGGCTCGATTGAGTGTTCCCGACTGGGTACTTGATAGTGGCTCGATTGAGTGTTCCCGACGTCTCCTAGATACCTGAAATACTCCGAAATGCACAATGTATGCAAGGATGATGCAAAAACTAACTAGACATGCAAAGTGTACAGAAAAGACTAGAAAATGATGCAAAACAGTCAGTTATCCTAGCTAAATGCATGATAAATACATGCTAAGGAGACGCAAAATATATACATATCATAGCCTGAGAAAATTATCTTCAAAAGACAAGGACCCCGACACATTTAGTCGGACGTATTAGATGATAAGCTGAGGTTATCCGAGATTACTTTGATTTTGCAGTTGGATGAAGCTACTCTAGGAAACTTCTCAAGTATCTTGAATACTTTCATCATTGCATCTTCATCATTTGATGAAAGAAAGCGCAATATCACTTGCTCGAGATTCGGCATTTTATTTATGAAGTGCTTGACTTGCTTTATCTTCTCCGTTAAGCCATGAACAATTCCAACATCTACTTCATAAGTTTCATCAAAGTTCAGTATCTCTAGAACCTTGACCGGACTTGATGATAGGCAAGTACGAGCGACCACTCCCTCATACTCACTACGATATTTGTATAAGCACCAGTCCTCCTTCCTACATCTAAATGTATGTATGTGATGCAGTCCCTAAAATATAAAGCGAAGATTTTCAAAATCTATGTGTGTGTCGAAAAACGTGACACAGTTAATTTAATTAAAGGATTGTGTAAGTATGGTACACTAGATTTGGACAGTTCTTGAGTATAGCTGGCAATGGTTTCCACTGTCTTTCTCGTTTAGTCTCAATAGTTAAATGAATGAGGTTGTTAAATACTGGTACTGTATCAGGGCAACAACAAAACACCTAAGAAAAACAAAACCAAATCAAGAGTCAAGCCTTTAACCATTGTTATGGACTAATCAATATCCATACTGTGTTTTGATATCTAAATTCGATTGATGGAACTGACCTGAAGAATGTCAACAGACAAGTAGAGGATCTTGACATTGTGTACTCCAGTGAGAAAATTTGTTACATTACTCGTTTCCTTGGATGACAAATAACACACATTTTTATAGCCTTGGAGAATGGCCCGCACATCATGTGTCACTCGAAGTCCGATACGAGCTTCAACAAGCGAATCAAAACTCACTTGTTGATACCTAACCGCCATAGTATCAAAATATTCTACGTCGACCAGATGTGGAGTATCAAATGACAATGAAAGAGATTTGTTATCATCACCAGATTGTTCATAACGACGAAAAATAAGTCTCTTGAGGGTTGGGATAGACACGGCCACAAAGCAAGGTTAAGGTTCCAAAGACTTATCCCACATCAAATTAATTAGCTCTAATATAAACTCTGAACAAGTGCCATTTACTCTAATTCTTAACTTAACCCTTTCTTTAATACTCTAGTAATGAGTTCTACAAACCCTTAAAGCTTTTTTCCTCATGATTTAGCTAAACTAATTTGTGTTCATCCCTATTCATTCAGAATCCAAAAAAAAAACAAAAACAAAAATCTTGAGAAATTGTGGATCTAGATCTAGATTGTTGTTTCATGGATCGAGAGATTCCAGATCTGGGTATCCTGAAATTTTAGCTAAACTAATACTTGCTTAACTTTATCCACAACCCAACAAAAAAACAAAACAAAAATCTTGATAAACTGAAAGATTAGATATGAGATTTGTTTACCTTTTTCGAGTAAAACACCGAATGACTCGTCTAGAGATTATTGAGAGCATTTCACAAACATCATCGTCATGTCCTATCGATATTTTGAAAAACAGGGGAGAAAAATATAGGATGCAGAGCAAATGAGTTATCAGATAATATTTTATAATTTTGAGAGGGGACCAATTTTTTTTAGTTCTACGGTTTTCAAAAGATTTTCTTTCATAAATGTAATAAGTCACTCGAAACAAATATTATATAGGATTGATTGAAAATCTTAGACCATTTGGAGGTTCTCATTACTGTTTGAAAAAATATAAAAAATAAAAATAATAAAAAGCAAGAGTGAAAGATGAGAATTGGTTCTCATTTGACAACTCTTGAGATACTAACTTTCCACGTGACAATTTGTAATTGGTTTTGAGTTTTTTAAAAATATATAAAAATAAAATTATATGTATTACAATATTAATTTTGAGAGACCTTGAGAGTTTCTGCTCTTAGTAAATACCTTGGTTTAGTAAAAAATAGAAAACAGATTAGAAAAGTGACCCATGTTATTTCAAATAAGATATTACAAAAAAAACTGGAAAAATTCTCCAAAAGATGTAGAAAATAAAATATTTTAATAAATTTCATCAGATATATTGTAAAAGGAAAAAATGCCAAAAAACCGATGTTATTTTTATTTGGATGTTTAATACCAATTGTTTTGGATTGGAATAATAATACACCAAATAATATAAACGTGTCATTTACAACCTAAAACAATTAGTGTTATTATTTTCATATCCATGAATTTTCAACAAAATCAAAACTCTAATTTTATCCTGGTTATCTAACTAATTATTAATTTTTAATATAAAAACTATCGGTTTTTTGTTAACCATATCAAATCAGAATCAAAACCAAGATTTCCTATTATAACGATTCCGACGACTGTGTTCGATTGAGAAGAAAGTCTTCATATACAAAAGTCGACATTTATCAAAGAGTAGCAGTAGTAGTACACAAGATTTCGTAAGACTTAGGTACTGTAAGCACTGCATCGAACCACTCGACCTTCCCCCAAATCTCTTCATTGTTGCCTTTTTCAAGTGAAATCACTGCACACCAAATCATCTTTTCCTCATACTTACTCGCAAGCACATTCTTGTCCCATGAAACAACCAGCTTACCACCATAATCCACTAATTTAACAGTAGTGAAATTAGGAAACTTAGGTAGCCCTTCTAAACCCCCTAATGGTCTCCAAACTGCTCCCTTTGTGTTAAGTTTAATCCATCTAAACTTTCCACTATGGTCATAACAATAGGCTATGTTCTCTATCACACAAATAGAACTCAAATCCGTATCAAATCCTACTGCTTCCAATGTGCTAGCCTTTGGATTAAAAGCCACAGCTTTCTTAGGACACTCTACATCAAGGTTCATGTAAATAATTCCTTCCATATTTTTGAGTTTGCATATTCGTTTCTTGGACGGGACGGGATTCCATGTTTGAGTGGTAGTGTCGTACACCTCAACACAGTTCAAAGAATCTGGACTTTCAGAGCTTCCTGCTAGATACATATTCCCATCAAAGTCACTATTTGTGTGAGCCATTCGCATTCTTGGAGAATTAAGCCAAGTGTGAGTTCGACAGTCAAGGTACCAAACGTTAGAGTTAGAGCATGGAGAATCATGGATGTCTGCGGTAATGGCGTAAAGATTGTGACCAACAGATATGATAGCTAACCATTCCACAGGCGGAGAGTTGAGAATTGGCGTTGGAGCCCAAAGATACTCCTTCATATTCTTAGTGGTGTACTTGGTTAGGGTTTTATTAGGTTTGTTCCCGTAGAGAGTGAACAAGCGAGGGTTTGCTTCATCATGGAAGCTTAAACACACGTAGAGAAAAGTCTCGGTGCAGCCTAAGAGGGTTCTGGTTTGGTATAGCTCCGGTGAAGCAAGGATCGATCGGAAGCTTTTGGAGACTTAAGGAAAGATTTGGGTAGTACGATCTCGAGATGCGGGCTAAGATGCTCACTATCAAATCATCTGGAAGTGACGGATTTGAGGTCGGCTCTTTCGACGGCTTATGCTTCTGCGGTTGGCCACCCGTGACGGCGGAAGCGGAGGAAGACATCGGTGACTCCGCCATTGAGTTCAATCAAGTTTTACGTGTTAAGACGAATTCAAACAAAGAATGTGCCTTGTCCTATTTTAGAGATTAATGAAAATATATATATATATATATATATATATATATATATATATAATGGCTCTGCTAAGCGCATTCTCTAATGCAAAATAATTGCCAACTAGAAAAATTGGCCATTATCGTATTAAATATAAAAACTCTAAAACACATCAAATCTTCTAAAAAATCTCCTAAAATCTTTTTTTTTTTTTTTTTTGTCTTCTAATAATACAAGGAAAAAGTTGGAGTAATAAAAAAACCAAGGAGAGAGGAAACAAAACCAATTAAAAGAAGAGTACACTGCAAGTGCTTGATAATGAAGCCAGATCGCTCTCCAAACACTACTAATTGCAGTAGACCTTCCAATAGAACTTTTTATTCTTCTGCAACAATCTGCTCATGGAGCCATGAGAGACCTCCTAATGCCAAGCACGACTGAAATATTTCATCCCGTGTCACACTCTTGGCAATAGCTGAAGCCACTCGATTAGCAGACCGCCCAACTTGTTGACACTCCCAAGTTACAAACCCAACACATATTTGATGAATCTCCTTTAGCGTAAAACAAAAGTGAGGCCACTCTTGGGATTAGTGATCGCCTCCATTACATGTGCGCTATCAATGGCCACAACCACCCGCTATACATGTAAATTCCGTAAAGCTTCCACTGACCATATATAACACACATCTTAAACCCACCCCACAGGCCGAATCCATTCGCGAAAACGCTTCTCTTGCATGATAACCCACATAACCACAAGCATCTCTCACAATCGAAGCACCACCAAACATAGAGGATGAATTTCTCCATTATAGTACAATATTACATTTGACGAGTGCAATATTACATTTATCCATGATAGTGCAATATTACATTTGATGTCTCCGACACTCTGCCATCCAATGAATGTCGAATACCCTTCCTAGCAAAACGACAACTCAGATCCAAGCCCTTGCTCTCCGAATCTGTGAACCAAAAAGCTTTTCTGAAGTAAAGCAAACTTTAGATCTGATCCGGTGGAAACAAAAAACGGTGGATAGAGAGAGGAAGAAGCTCAACAACCTCTCAATCGCCAGAAACTCCTGTTAGCCATCTAAGATCATCAAAAGGATCTACCGTTAACCACCTAACAATCACTAGAAAATCCACCAATCCGCAAGTGTTTTCCACTGCCGCTGCAGCCTCTAACAAGGCGGTTAAGCCGTGAAAGACTTCTCTGCATCTCCAGCGGCGTCTTCAAACCAAAATGAACCACAACGAAGCCTTTCATCCACTGGGAAGGGGCCACAACCGCAATGCCTGCCAGAAAAAACCATATCGCTCTGATGTGAGAGAAGAGAGCTTACCTCACTCCTGTTACAGTTTGTAATGGAGACCACAATGAAGATCCAGACCAAAAAAAAAAAAAACTAGATCTGAAAATGAACATTTGGAGAGAGAAAAACTACATGAACGATTGTCATTGACTTATTTGAATTAATAGTTTCTTATTTTCATTTTCTTAACTAAAAGTTAAATTTCATTTTCTATAAACAAGAGTAATTGACACTACAAGAAAACAGCTTAAAACTGACGAGCATAACTGTCAGTAAGCCGTCGGAAACACCTATTACCGACAAATTACTATCAGATGGCGTCCGTCGGTTCTAGATTGTCGGAAAAATAAATCTGTCAGAAATCCGTCAGTAATTACCGACGGAATTCCGACAAGCATTTACCGACAGATTACCAACAGTAATAGTAATAGTAAACTGTCGGTAAATCCGTCAGTAACAGCCTGTCGGACAGCCGTCGGAGACATTTCTGTCGGTAATCCCGTCGGTAATTTGCTGTCAGACATCCGTCAGAAATATATTTCTGACGAAATTACCGACAGAACAATATCGGAAAATATCCGTCGAACCGACGGAAAAACTGACGATTCAACGACGGAATTTCGAGAAAGTCCGTCGTTTCCGACAGATTACCGACGGTTTGTTTTCGAGAAAGTCCGTCGTTTCCGACATAATTCCGACAGTTTGTTTTCGAGAAACTCCGTCATTTCTCACAGATTTCAGACAGATTTCCGACGGAAATATATATATATATATATATATATATATTTATAAATAGCATTATTATACAGATTTTATTATGAAAATATTCATTAAAACTGAAATGCTTATATATTTAAATTCAGAAAGTTATAAGTTTGAGAGAAAATATGTTTTAAGTGAAAAATATTCTAATAACCGAAAACAAATAATTGTTCCAAAAAGAACGCAAAGATTCAAAAAAACCTAAGAAGTGGAATGTCTTGTCCGCATCTCACTCATGAAGGCTGCTAGCTCCATGTCCCTCTTCTTGTACTCCTCGTCCCTTCTTTTGTTCTCTGCTTTTTGTTCTTCCATTTCCGCTTTTTGTTCTTCCATTTCCTTTTCCAAAGTTGCAATCCGAGCATCCTTCTCTTGCATAGCTTGTTGGAACTCTTGGGTGGGAGCAAATGAGAACCCCGATGAACGAGAAACCGAACTTCTTTCGGAGAGATTGCCTAGTCCAAAAACATGTCCCTTGGTTTTAATAGTTTCCTACACATGCATTTTAAAATTATATAAATATTTTAAAACAAAACAAAAGTAAAACAAAAATTTTAAAAATAAATGTTACCTCGAAAAAAATTTCGTTTAATTTCTCTCTTCTAAATTCAACCGTAGACTCCGATCCATCAAGAGATTGTAGCATCTCCTCCTCCCGCTTCCTCGAACTCTCAACAAGCAGCTTAGCTCTACCATCTTGTAATTGGCCGGTCTTTTTGTTGGTGTGCATATCCTCCATCAAAGTAACATAGTCTGGTACCACACCATCCCTAGCAGTCTAAAAGAAACATTTAAATTATGTAAAGATTGTCTAATTAATGATAAAGAAAATAATTATAGAAAATCTTAAAACTTACAAGTTGCTTTTGTCGGGTATGGGCACTTATTGGACCATTGTTATGGGTAGCCATACCCAACCCCCCCACGTTCGCTTCTTCTATTCTGAGAATGTTGGGAGGATGTTGCTTCTGTAGCTGGTTCCCCCCAATATTGAATGAAACCTTTAAAGAGATCCTCGTTCACATTTTTTGGCACCTTTCCTCTCTTCCACAATTGCTTCCACTCATGCAATTGTTTAGAATATCGTAGTGCGGCATACTTCTTGAAAGCTGTTCGAACTTGGCTGGTGACATCTGGTTACCAATTGAAATCTTGCTAAAAATATAAAGAAAATGCATTAACAAAAAATATATAAAACAATGTTATAAAATTAAGTTGTTAAAGTTGAAAACTTTACCGCAAATTGCCGAAACCAAATGTCTTGTTCTTTTGTAGGCATAACTGAAAACTTTGCATATGGTGTTTTGAGGATTCCATACATCATATGCAAATGGATTTTGTGATGCCATTATGAGAATCACAAAACCATGTTATCCCTGGAGCACCATACGGATCTAAGCGGGGGATAAGTGATCGGCCAGGTTGAGAAACGAATTCTTCAATGCTCATCTCCACTGGAACATTTTCTGAACCTTGAGAATCTGGGACGGCGCTACTAGGTGAATGTGAAGCACTAGCTTCTCCATTAGCCTGGTTCATAGAAGTGTTTGCAACATAAGAACCATAGTTCCTTCAACAAAAAAAACAACAAAATTTAGAAATAATCTTCAAGCATAACTAAATTAACAAAAATCAATCAATAACAAAATTCAATTCATCAAACCCAATCTGAAATGCATATCCCCTCGTGCAATACCCCGGACAAGACGTTGCAATATATTTGGGACCGTTTACTAATTCTACTAACCATGTTGGAAATGTTTGTCCTTTTTCCCTTCATCGTTAACCTTAAAAAATATGTTTAAAAAAATTAATGATATTTAATATTAAATTTTTATTAAACCAAGCTAGTAAAACACTTACATAATATTTCAACCAAGGCGCAAAATCCATTTGCTTATGCTCATCAAGCTGCTCCTCGGTATATGTCGGGTAGTAAGAGCGTATTAACGCCATGTAAATCCTATTACAAAACCAAAAAAAAAACCGAATTTTAGAAGATATGAAATTATAAATTTAAGTTTTAATTCATATTAATTTTAAAATGTACCTCTCATATTCCATAATATCCTCACAATTTGTGAGAATATACATATGTAAGTGCGTATACTCTTGCTGCGACAGTTGGCGATTCTTTCTTGTCCCGCTGAGTCTT
>NC_025702.1:8736789-8748405 GCF_000633955.1 Camelina sativa | reverse complement strand
TACTGAACAGGACCACCAAGTTTAGCTTCTCGCGGAAGGTGTATTGGGAGATGCTCCATAACATCAAAAAAAGATGGGGGAAATATCTTCTCGAGATTGCATAGGATCATTGGTATGTTTTCTTCCAAGTTACGAATACCGTCAACTGTAAGTGTTCTAGAGCATAAATCCCGAAAAAATGCACCTACCCCTGTAAGTAAAAAGAAGATCGGATTAATACTGTAAAACCTCTATGAATTAATTCTTTGCTGTATATATAAATAAATATGTATATAATTCTTTAAAAAATGGCGATATTTAGAAATGTACCTGCAATTGCTTGGTGGACATTACTTGGTAAAAGATGCTCAAATGCAAATGGAAGAAGTCGCTGCATCACAACATAACAATCATGGCTCTTCATTCCAGTAAACTTTCCTTCAGCCATATAAACACAATTACGTAAATTAGATGCGTATCCGTCAAGAAATTTAATATCGTGGGTAATCTAGTGGAAGAACGCTTCCTTCTTGCGCGTGTCTAACCGAAATGCCGGGACTGGACATCTCCCATTTTCTAGTACATGAAGCGGATCGCGATCACAAATATCTGGCAAATCTAATATAGACTTCAAATTATCTTTTGTCTTTCTCGGGACATTTAGAACAGTGTTCATGAGGTTGTCGAAGACGTTCTTCTCGACGTGCATGACATCTAGATTATGTTTCAACAAAATATCTTTCCAATAAGGCAACACCCAAAAATGCTATGTTTATACCAATTGTGATTGATGCCAGCACCGTAAACAACAACATGTCCATTACTACCACAGGAGGTGGTGCATTAACCACTTGCTTATTCTTCCTAAACAATGTCCTCGAACGCCGATAAAGGTGACGAGCTGGTAGAAATCTTCTATGACAATCAAACCAACTCGTTTTACGTCCGTGCCTCAACTGGAACGCATCTGTGTTATCTTGATAGTACGGACACGCTAACCTTCCATGAGTTGACCATCCAGATAGCATCCCATAAGCTGGAAAGTCACTAATCGTCCACATAAGTGCTGCACGCATCTGGAAATTCTGCTTGGTTGAAACGTCATATGCTGTAGCACCATGATCCCATAACATTTTCAGCTCATATATCAACGGTTGCAGAAACACATCAAGAGATCTCTTCGGATGATCTGGACCGGGAACCAAAATCGAAAGGAAAAGAAACTCTCGACGCATGCACAAAGATGGTGGTAAGTTATAAGGTGTTATGATTACTGGCCACAACGAATATTGCCTTCTATGATTTCCAAATGGGTTGAAACCATCTATAGATAATCCTAGGTACACGTTTCTTGGCTCATACGCAAAATCTGGATACACTGATTGGAAATGCCTCCATGCTTCTGCATCTGAAGGATGTGTAATCTCTCCGTTTGATTTATGTTCTGCGTGCCATCTCATTGGACCAGCCGTACGCTCAGATTGATATAATCGCTTCAGCCTTTCTGTGATCGGTAAATACCACATCCGCTTATATGGAACTGGAACCCTACCGCTTGTTTCCTGATATCTTGGTTTTTGACAAAATCGACACCTTGTCCTATCTTCGTCTTCTCTCCAATAGATCATGCAATTATCTTCGCATACATCTATCATTTGATACGGCAAACCAAGACCGGCGACCAATTTCTGAATCTCGTAATATGTACCTGGAAAATGATTATCTTCAGGCAAAATGTCTTTCACAAAATCTGTTATCGCATCCACACATTCCTCAGCCAAATTGTAGTCCGTCTTTATGGTCATCAATCTGCTTGCAGATGATAAAGCCGAATGACCTTCCCTACAACCTTCATATAACGGCTGCTTAGCTGCGTCCAACATAGAAAAAAACTTGCATGCCTCTGCATTAGGTTCCTCTAACCTATCAACATTTTGACCCATCGATTGCATATTTTCCCTATATGCATCATTCACCATCTCAATAGTACCCACACCATAATCTACTTCTGTTCTAGGTTCCTCTACGCTATCAACAATATATGGTTCGCTAGAACTAATATACTCTGGTCTTTCACCATGGAGAAACCAAATTTTGTAACCCGGCATAAAACCATTCGAATAAAGATGACCCCATACTAAATCAATCCTAATATTGTGAGAATTCCGGCAAATCGAACATGGACATTTCAACTTACGGGTTTGAAGAACGATCGGTTGTTGACATGCCAACTCCATAAACTCGCCTACACCACGAGCATACTCATCATTCAATAAATTTGATTCTGGATCGAGCATCGGTCCGTCCATCCAAGATCGAAAATAAGAAGAAGAAGACATTTTTTTTTCTAAAAAAATGAGTTAAGAGTATGAGAAAGAGTGGTTCGTTTTTATAGAGAAAGTAAATTTTGTATCCGTCCGTACTCTTTCAGTAATTCGTCAGTAATTTTTGAAATTTTCAACGGCTATATAACGGCTACATTAACGGATATATTTACCGACGAATATCCAATGGATAATTATTTAAACGGCTATAATAAGTTTACGGACGGATTTCCGACGGCTGTAAATTAATACCTGTTGGAAATCTGTCGGTAATTGAATAATATACACACGACAACAACAACGGATATATTTACCGACGAAATTTTGACGAAAAATACTAACGGTAGTATCTGGTCAGTAATCCGTCGGAAATGTTGACAGATTACTGACGGATAATGTTTGTCGGTAAATTTCCGACGGAAAACTGACAAACTTTTATGGTGTTAGAAATCGGTCAGTATACCGTCGGTAATTACCGACAGATAGTTGCCCGTCAGAAGTGCCGTCAGTTATGACCTTGTTTTCTTGTAGTGTGATATACAACTTTAATTGTAAAACAAAAAAAAAACAAACAAAAAAAAAATTAATTAAGAGATGATGATGTGCCATTCATTAGAAAAGTCCCTTAATTTTTATATACTAGTATAGGAGCTTCGTCTCACTACCAAATCTTCAAGTTTTGGGCATATGCTTAGAAGAGCTTTGACAGATTGGTCACTTGAGAAGTCAACCGATAAAAGGTGGAGACGTTTGAGGCAGGTCAAACGAACATTAAGTGGAACACCCATGAGATCTAGTTTCTCTAGTATAAGGGTTTCAAGTTTTGAAGATACATATAAGCTTTTAGGCAACTCGAAGGTATTGTAAACCATCTCGATTCTCAGCTCTCTCAAAGAGAGCTTAACTGCGATGTCAACCACAGCCTTGACGTCTGGTTTCAGGTAATTTCGGTTAAGCCTGAGGTGCAGGCTCCCTATCCTTGATCTTGTGTGCAGAAAAATCGTAAATCTGCGAATAGCTCCAAGGGAGGTTTCAGCATCATACCTCCATGACTTCGTCTCCTTCCATAGAGATCCCCACCGTTTTGATAGGACACCTGTGGCTATGGCAAGTTTACTAGGAAGCAAAGACAATATCTTCAACAGCAGTTCATCTGGAAGCTCACTGATTGTATCCCTCCTACGAATCTTATTCTGCATGCTTTGACAGTGACTTTTGTTGCCAATTTCCATATACGCTAGCTCGACCTGTGAAAATTTCCATATACTAAAAATTTTAGATCAATCCCATTAAGAATATGTAATTGCTGCCAATTTGTTTTTTAGTGTGTTTTGGGTTCTCGATGTGAATCCCATTGAGAATATGTTTTTCTCAATCGTCTTTATACCCACGCCATAAGCGACATTTTAATTTAAAATATTTTCTAACAATTCAAATTTTTGATTTTAAATATCATCAATCAAATTTTTGAGTATAAATCTATATAAACACTAAATTTATTTTACAATACAACATATATATTATTGAAGATAATATTTCTCTGTTATATATACTGTAAAATCTCTATAAATTAATACTCGTTATAAATTAATAAATTTTTCCGGTCCCAAGATAGGCCGGAATAACAAATGACACAATTTGATAAAATAATAAAATAATACTTCTTTTGAGATCCTATGNTATATATATATATATATATATATATATATATATATATATATATATATATATATATATATATATATATATATATATATATATATATATATATATATATATATATATATATATATATATATATATATATATATATATATATATATATATATATATATATATATATATATATATATATATATATATATATATATATATATATATATATATATATATATCTAAGAAAATTTAGTGAAATATTACTCTATTATTGTTTGCCTATTCTTGAATTTTCATTCTTGTTAGAGCTCATATATAATTTTTGTCATTGTATCAAAAACATTTTGTGTTGTTTTCTCAATTTACATCTAGAAATTATGGAGCATCCTAGATTGTGGATTATAACAAAGATATCTTATTTTTAATAGAAAATATTTAAAACTATATAAAAAAAAGTTTCTTCATAAATTAATATTTTTTTAATTTATCGATAAATTAAAACCTCTATAAATAAATAAAATTTTGTGGTTCCGACTTACTTAATTTATAGAGGTTTTACTGTATTTGTGCGGGATTTTTGTTTAAATTTTATCAATAAAATTATATTATATATATATATATTCATTTGAAGTTTAAAAGATAAATCTATATAAACGCCATAATTATTTTAATAGTCTATATATAACATATATTGTCTATTATCGTAATAATGTTTTCTTGGCAAATCAACAATATATCAAATGGTAACATAAAATAACTTAAGAACTTCACTGGAAGAGTCCTCAATCTTCTAACATTTTATAACTAGAAGAGTTCATTACATATTCATATCCCATGAAAACATATTTTGAAAAGCTCTAACGTCTAATGTCGATCGTTAACCTAATTATCGAGATCATTTAATCATATTGATATCCCACATCAAATACAAATATACAAAGTTTCATGAATTTTTTTAATGCTATGTCACTACCACGGGGTTGTTCAAGTGCATCACCTGCTATAATAGAATTTTCAACAACGTCAAGAATGCTTAGATGCTGAAACAGTTAAACCCGACAATAAATATATGTTCACTAATCCAAGTTACATATTTTTTTAAAACCTCATATGTTATTTTCAGGTGTTAATTTTGTGATTCAACTTCAGTTTCGTCTTCTAAAAGAACATAATGTACTTTAAATATGTTGTTTAAGGTTAAAAGCATTTGATAAAATTAATGAAATCTCAAGCTTGTTTTATAGTTTACATTTTTGTCATGTTATAAAATTGTAGTTTTAGTTGATAATATGCCTTGTAAGATACGCTACACAAATCACATGTCATTTTTTTGTAACAGCTTACATATTATTTTTTCTATATTTTGTGACCATTGATTATTTTTTCAAGAGTCTTTTTCATAGTTTTCTTAAAAAAGTGTGATCCTGACAATGTCTTTATTTTTGATCAAAACATTTAAGTCGAGTTGAGTAATTAATCTTTAATTGAAATTTAATAATAAATTTTTGTAGCATATGTTTCTTAGAAACTTATGTTTTACTTCAATTTTAATTTTATATTTAGAATTTTATAAATACAATTACATAAATTATTTTTTTACTCCACCATGCATTAAAATCTTACTTCCATTCTAAAAATCATTAACCCATTATTACTAAAACAAATTCATAGTCTTGTTTTTACTATTTGAAAATTTAATTAATTTACTTATTTCGTTTTCTATTTATTTTTTACAATTACTAATTATAAGTAATAAATATGCAATGAATGAATATTTAAAATAATAATTTTTAATGCAAAAAAATATATATATAAAATTGCTTAGGTGGATGATGATGTGGAAGAAGGAGAAGAGAGAAAAGTTAACTTTACGTATATACTAGATAAGAACCCGCCCGATGTGCGGGTTTAAACTTTTGTAAAATAAAATAAAATTTAATAAAATTATATTAAAATTTGTTGTACGTTATTTATAAGTTTTATTTTTGCTATAATATACTGATTTATATCCATTTACAAATCTTTTATGTATATTACCATTACCATTAAAAACATATTTTTTACACCTAAATATATTGTATGTTATAAATATATTTTTTACCACCACCTAGAAAATGTCTGTATGAACACATTAAGCCAACTATTTTATGTCTTCGTACTTTCACTTTTTGCATAGTTTTTTTAATTATTAAAATTATTGGCTCAAAAAAGACATATATTACATAGTATACTAATCAATGTATCATCACAATAGTGTATAACCAACCATGGAGAAAACCTCGATTCCGACCACATCCCATATGGAGAGAATCTTGCGTTCAACCTCCTCTACCATGGAGAGAACTTTGGCCCTACCTTCCTTCCTTGGGGAATAACCTTGTGTCCAACCTCCTATACCTTCCTCCCTTGGGAAGATAACCGTGAGTCCAACCTCTTCCACCATAAAAAAAAATCTCGGCTCTGCCTTCCTCATGTGTGGAGACAACATGTTCACGTCTTTTAGCTATCTCAAAAGGCTTGTTCCGACAACCAATGAAACTAAAGACCCTTTTTCTAACGTCACAAAATATTTTGATAGTAACTAATGTTAATTTTTCTATTGTATTTATGGAAGTATCTTTGACACACCATGATGTAGCCTTTGTCTCTGGAACGCTCTGACTGCAAACTTTCTTAGTGAGCCCCATGTCCACTCCCAGTTCATGGGTCACCTTCCTTAGTGGGCCTCTCGTCTACTCCTGGCCAACCCATATTTGGTGGCCGGTTTGTTACATCCAGAAGGCTTAAAATACTTGTTTACCGACCCTACAAATCACTATATGATCTTTTCCCGTTTTTTGTCCTCACTAGCACAGTTCCGATAATCACTTCTCGAAAGGTCACCTATCTTGAAATTACTCCAGCTCAAGCACACTTAACTCTGGAGTTCTCTGAGAACCCTTGATCGAAGAGATAAGTGCACTTTGGTGATATAGGTTACCAAATCAATTCTTTTAAAACTATACGCAAACCATGGTGTCACGGTCTCCGAACTCCTATGGATCTATCAGCAACAATTTATGTTTTTCCAATCTATCTATCTATGTTTGTTGTAAGCTTGTGTTTGATTAGCCTATTTTATCTAACTATTAGGTCGATGAGCTTCTACTCCTCCCTTTTAGGATTGAATAAATGGTAAAAATTATGTTTGCACAAAAAAGAGTCTATGACTACCCAATCAAGGTTGAAAAATTAGAAATTTTTTTTTTTGACATAAATAAAGAAATAATATAAAATTATAAGCACGATAATATATGAATCCCAAATAATTCAAAGGTGAAAAGATAAATTAAATAAAAGAATCTAAAAATATTATATTAAATTTTAAAATACAGTATTAGAAAAGGAAGACACATATGTTTTTGTTAAAAATTTAGCTTTCCATTAAAAACGTTTTACCAATAGAACAAAGTTGAAAGCAATATTTTTGAAAAAATTATCTTGTTAGATGAAAAATATGAGACAATATATGTTTATATAGAAGTGAGTATTTTACAAAATTTAGAATTAATAATTAACTGTAAATTTTCTTTAGAGAAATACCCTTCAATAGCACTAATCTAAGTTTTTCTTCCAAATCTAGCACACACTGTCAAATTTTCCAAAACTAGCATTTATGAATTAACATAATAATTAAGGAAAATCTAAAAGGGAAAAATTGAGATAATTTTTTTGTTCACATCGTCTCTTTCCTCTCAGGAAAGATCTAAAATGGAGATGACCCCAATTTTTGTGTTTTCAATGGAGATTACCCAAATCTCATTGCTAATTCTCACAAGCTCCTCTTTGTCCCCTGCATTTTTGGTTATATCTACTTTTTAAGAATGTCAATTCAGTATATCTCTCGAAATTGTGCTTTGAGGTCGAATTAGAGAGAGGCTAATGGTGCTGAACCGTCAACGGCAACGCTATTGAGTACAGATTCGTCATGCGAGGTTCACAATGGTTTTGTCGGCAGCGGCGCCGGTCATGACAGCGTTAAAAGAGCTGGAGAGAGATAGGAAGAAGGTGGAGAAGGTTAAGCATAATGTTTGGTGATGTGATTAAGATTGTTAGGATCATAAGGCCACTCATAAGGAATTGAGTGGTTTAGTGAGAGAGATCTTGGGGCCTTGTGTTTCTATTGGGTCTACTGTGGATGGTAAAGATCCAAAGGATATTCAACAAGATATTCAAGATGGTGAAGTTGAAGTTCCTGAGAATTGAGATAAGGTTTGTATTTATCCAGTCTTATGTTTATGCTTATTTTGATTCTTATATGAAATGCTTAAACTTATCATAGGAATCTGAATATGGGTTTCTAATATGTTTGTTTGTAGGTGAGAGTTTGTGTAGAGAATTAGATAGAGGCTTTATATACTATCGATGTTGTTTAGGAGATTAGAGAATGGATGGTTTTGTTGGTACATTATTGAAACGTCATCATTTGATGATTGTCATACTCTTCTAGCATAAGGTCCTTCACATGGTCTTATAGATACATAACTTTTGTCCCAAGCTTTGCTACTGTTACATGAATGCTCAGAGTCCAAGGGACCAGTGACATGTGTTCTTCTTGCACTGGTCTGAGTATTTTTTGAAGAAGTTTCAGTCTTAGAACTGTCCCATCCATTTAAGCTAGACAGATTTGGAATGGGTTTTATGAGAATGGTAACTGCTAGTGTTACTGTTAGAGGTCTGTTTGCTTATTAATTTGAAATTTCATTCATATGTTAATCATCATAGAGTTTCTCACAGAAATAATGATTGGAATTAAGCTTTGTCTAAAATTCAGGAAGCATTTTCGAAAATTTAGGACATGATCCATATATATTAGGAAGACCTTCCTGAACAGATTTTATGAAGTATTTTAGTGTTATGCATGTGATGTCTTTAAAATGTTTCTTTACAAAGTAGAATTATCTTATGTCTTGTGTTGTGTTGGAGAAGTGTGTGATATCTTTGATGTGTTTCATTCTAAAGTGGATTTTTTGTTTACATATTGATTTCAGCAAAGAAGAAAGAAACGGTGTAAGGAAGTTGAGTATGTTGTTCCAAAGAAGAAACGTAGAGTTGATGATGAACAAGATGTTCCATGGTCGAGAACCCAACATTTTTAAACGATCCTGAATTTAAGCAAGAACACTTTAAATATGTAATCTTTTTTAACTATTATTTTTATAAATACCATCCTGAATTTCAATAAATCATTCCTAAATATTATTGAATCCTTCATAAATTTAAATTTATGTGTTTCTATATATATATATATAATTGTGTATTTTGGATCAATGTGTCAAATATTAGTAGATTACTCCATTAGTGAAGGATAATGATTTCATTTTTATGCACATTCTGATGTTTGGAAATCTAGACTTTTTTATAAAAGTCATCCTGAAGTTCAAGGTAATCCTTCTTGAATTTCATATAATACTTCCCGAATATCATACAATCCTTCCCGAATTTCCTATAGTCTTTTATGAAGTTCAGTCACAGTTAAGACAAAGTACTAACATATATATATGAGAATGTTATATATCATACATGTACCAAAAAAACTAAAAATGTTTCTCAAGCATTATATATTTCTAAACAACATAGAGTAAAATTGGATAAAAGAACACAATATGTCATCTGCATATATCCAAAGCATACTTGCATCTTGTGTCATCTGTAGATACATCATGTAGCTTAGAGAAACCTTCAACCCTATTTCTTGTGATTAAAATTGAAATCAGTGAATAAGTTACATGAAAGTTTTCATGAATTTATGAAAGTCATCCTGAACTTAAAAGAATCTTTCATGAATTTTGTGCGATCCTTCCTGAATTTTCAAGGACTGTTGGATGTTGGGTGATGATTTTTCAAGCTATAAGAACAGGATAAGGGATTCCAAAAAAACAGAGAACTTAAACAAGAAGGATAAATAGAGTAAAGATCATTGTCTAGAGCACTTCAAACAAATTCAATGGTTTGAACATAAGAAATAGTATATAACAATAAGCTAAAAGGATTACATTATTGTCTTCAAGCCTACAGACTTTCCAAAGACGAAACAGAGCGTTGGAGCTATCCTGAAAAAGTTATAGAAATTCAATTTATCCATCAAGAAAAAGTTATAAACTGAACCAATATACACACACAAAATAACACAACAAGATCAAACCAACTACCTAAGAACGTTAATGCATTTTTACAATGATACACACTTATACCTAAATCTCCAAATACAATCACAGTTTCAAAAATCAACCATCATTAGAGAACAAACAAACTAAACAATTCGAAACATAATCATTGAATTGAGTTCTTCATAAAAGGTTCATTCTAGCAAAATCAATCGCTCACTTGAAGGGCTTTGATAACCGCTCTATCGAAGACGTATAGAGAGATATGACTCGTAAGATTGAATCTCTAAGTCAAATACACACCACAATGCACAAGCAGAAGTGTTCCATCATTGCTGTTGGAGTTCCATTTGATCACTCACCGAAATGAATGTGATGGTGTTCAAGGTCTTTCCGTCACCAACGCCTCAAAAATCTGAAATCGATAACATCTCGGTCCTATGATTCATTGGAAAAAATCTATCCAAACACGTCATCGGAACTCAAAGTGAGATCGGGGAAGATATATCGGTGATGAGAACACGGCTGCGAACAGAGCGGCGAGAACACAACGACAACGACGACAGATCAGAGATGAAAAACGATTGGCGAGAAATCTGTGATTGGGACCTGGTTCTGGAGGAATCGAGACATGAGCTCGCTAGTTGGAGAAGACGACGCCGGTGAAAATAAAATCTTAGAAGTTTCTCCAACACCGATGAAAATAAAATCTCAAAAATCTCATTATTTCAGAGATAAAGATGGAGATTTTTCTATAATATTTAATTAATAATTTTAGTGTTATTTTTCATGTTCTAGTTTTGGAACATTTAAAAATATGTGGAAAAATTTAAAATTGTGTTATTTTTGTCAATTATTCTTTTCTTTAATCCTATTTTTATTTTTTCTTTATAAAATTAATAATTTAAAATTAAAAATAAGTAAATAATATTATAATTTTGAATTTATGAAATATATACATATATATATATGTATAGTCTCTTTATAATTTTTTTTTTTTAATTTTTGTAATTGTTTGATAATTATCTTTTTATATTATTAATATTGTTTAAGACAGAATATTTTGTTTTTTTGTTGTAATCTCAAAATCTCGGGTTGATATAAACTTACAAATATCAAAGTTTTGTTAATGGTTAATTTTTAAAACCCAACCTTATATAATAAGATAGGATGAGGAATTGTCAAATGACCAATAAAAAACACAATCACTGCAACATTCTTCTACTCGGGATAGTTTGTTTACTACTTCTATCGCCTTTTTCACTAAACATGCTACAATTTGTTATCTTAACACATTTATGACAAAATCGTGTTGACCAAAGTGGTGGGGATTTCACATTCATTTGTTGTGAGTGAACTGATATTTCGTTAAACCGAACCGACAAGAGTCCTAAAAAGGGCAAATCTTTTTGGTAAAGAAGACGCCTTAGTTTAATTTTGTGTATGCGTACAAATACAAATATCGGAGAACACGAACGTTGACGGAGATAGCTCTCTCTCTCAGCTTTTTT
>NC_025702.1:8734750-8736382 GCF_000633955.1 Camelina sativa | reverse complement strand
TCTTTTTTTTTTTTTTTTTTTTTTTTTGCTTCAAGTCAAAATCAATTTGAATCACCACCCAGTTCTCAGCTCTCTCTAATCCGCGGCAAACGTTTTAAGGTCATCTCAAATTTTCTTGCTTTTTTTCCCCGGAAAAAATCATAAATGTCGAGCCTTTTAGTATCTCGCTTAATCTGGTAAGAGAAATTTCTGAAAAATTCTCAAATTCGGTTTTGTCTTTAATTGTTATCGTGATTTCAAATCTCATTCCTTATTTTCTTGTTTGAAGTTTATTATAATTGATGAGAGGAGAGGGTTTTTGGAAACTTTTTTGATTTGATGATTTTTTAAGCTTATAGAGACGAGAAAAACCCTAGAAAAAAAATGAGTCCTACGACGGCGACGGTGGACGATCCTGGACAGATTAAACGTGCCCTTATTGATGCTTCTGCCGGAGCTATCTCTGGTGGTGTTTCTCGTACCTTTACTTCTCCGCTTGATGTCATTAAGATTAGATTCCAGGTTTCCCTTTTTTTTTTTCCTATTTTTCCTTCACCGGTTTTGAAGTTATTAGCTTAATCTGTGGAGTGAAGCTTCTCTATGTGATGGCAGGTTCAACTAGAACCGACGAATTCATGGGGTATGGTCCGGGGGAACTTGTCTGGTGCATCAAAGTATACTGGAATGGTACAGGCAACTAAAGACATTTTTAGAGAAGAAGGGTTTCGGGTCAGTCTCTTCAACATTTCCATTTCCTGAAACCCACATCTTATGTTTGTTTAGGCTTTATAGTCTATTTGTAGTTTAAGGTCTGTGGCATTAGTTTTTTTTTTGAGGTCTTGTTCTCTGTTCTGATGTTTGATTCTTTGTTTTCTTAGGGGTTTTGGCGGGGTAATGTGCCAGCTTTGCTCATGGTCATGCCTTATACTTCAATTCAGTTTACAGTACTACATAAGTTGAAATCTTTTGCATCTGGTTCTACTAAAACAGGTAATCAGTCTACTGAGTAACATCCATATCTCTTTTGATAGGGTACTTGGTAGTCCCCCCAAAGGCTATCTTAGTGGTTTGGAAAATAGAATTCACTTAGGTTAATTCTGCAGATTGTGTATGTTGAATGGGTGTTTCTTATAAAAGCTCTTGTTAGTGACTCCTATCATTTAGATGTCAATGTGTTATCTTACTTATTAGCTGGTTGTACTCGTTTGCAATGCAGAGGATCATATACATCTGAGCCCTTATCTATCCTTCGTCAGTGGAGCACTAGCAGGATGTGCTGCTACACTAGGATCTTATCCCTTTGATCTTCTAAGAACAATATTGGCATCACAAGGGGAGCCTAAGGTTTATTACTTGACTCATGATAAACCCTGTAGAATAACTTAAATCTCTTGCCCTTGGGTGATTCTTGATTTTCTTCTTTATTCATGCTTAAGTGACATATAGATGACTGATTGATGACTGTCTACAGGTATATCCAACAATGAGGTCTGCGTTTTTCGATATTATTCAGTCTCGAGGCATAAGAGGATTGTATAATGGATTAACACCAACTCTTGTTGAGATTGTGCCATACGCTGGCCTGCAATTTGGCACATATGATATGTTTAAGCGTTGGATGATGGTAAGAGCAGAGCAATATATCTCTTATGT
>NC_025702.1:8708941-8734053 GCF_000633955.1 Camelina sativa | reverse complement strand
TCGATATTATTCAGTCTCGAGGCATAAGAGGATTGTATAATGGATTAACACCAACTCTTGTTGAGATTGTGCCATACGCTGGCCTGCAATTTGGCACATATGATATGTTTAAGCGTTGGATGATGGTAAGAGCAGAGCAATATATCTCTTATGTGTGATGTTTTTATAAAAACTCTCTTTTTTTTTTTTTTTTTGTTTCTGGTGACAATCAGGTCATTTGATTTTTTTAACAGGACTGGAATCGATATATTTTGTCCTCCAAAAACCCGATCAACATGGACACCAACCTTTCCAGCTTCCAGCTGTTTGTTTGTGGGCTTGGGGCTGGCACTAGCGCCAAGCTTGTCTGCCATCCTCTTGATGTGGTCAAAAAACGTTTCCAGGTCAGTTAATCTTACCTAATGGACTCTATGGAAAGATAATCTGATAGGATCCAAATCTAGTACACTCTTTATTTTCACATCATAGAGACTTGATAAACGAGAGAATCTCCACTAAACTCTAGACAAATCGTGAAAACCTCAGTTCATTCTCCCAAACAGCTAGGGTAATTACAATGCTTCTACACTGAACTAGCCCAAGGACTTATCATGTACACGTGGTTCCATGTTTTTGGTCTATCCTTATGGACTTTATCTCAGACTAGGATATCATATTTGCTGCACTATGGTATTTGCTTGGAGAGTTTACTTATTGTTTGCTGGTTAAATCCCACTTGATCTGTCACTGTAGCTTTAGAAAGAAAATTCAAATTTGTGTGTATATTTAGTAGATTATAAAAGCTTCTAGCACTTCCCAGTAGATCTCCATGGCAATGATAATGGAGTTGCCTTCAAACATGAGATGATAGAAATGTCNGGGGAGCCTAAGGTTTATTACTTGACTCATGATAAACCCTGTAGAATAACTTAAATCTCTTGCCCTTGGGTGATTCTTGATTTTCTTCTTTATTCATGCTTAAGTGACATATAGATGACTGATTGATGACTGTCTACAGGTATATCCAACAATGAGGTCTGCGTTTTTCGATATTATTCAGTCTCGAGGCATAAGAGGATTGTATAATGGATTAACACCAACTCTTGTTGAGATTGTGCCATACGCTGGCCTGCAATTTGGCACATATGATATGTTTAAGCGTTGGATGATGGTAAGAGCAGAGCAATATATCTCTTATGTGTGATGTTTTTATAAAAACTCTCTTTTTTTTTTTTTTTTTGTTTCTGGTGACAATCAGGTCATTTGATTTTTTTAACAGGACTGGAATCGATATATTTTGTCCTCCAAAAACCCGATCAACATGGACACCAACCTTTCCAGCTTCCAGCTGTTTGTTTGTGGGCTTGGGGCTGGCACTAGCGCCAAGCTTGTCTGCCATCCTCTTGATGTGGTCAAAAAACGTTTCCAGGTCAGTTAATCTTACCTAATGGACTCTATGGAAAGATAATCTGATAGGATCCAAATCTAGTACACTCTTTATTTTCACATCATAGAGACTTGATAAACGAGAGAATCTCCACTAAACTCTAGACAAATCGTGAAAACCTCAGTTCATTCTCCCAAACAGCTAGGGTAATTACAATGCTTCTACACTGAACTAGCCCAAGGACTTATCATGTACACGTGGTTCCATGTTTTTGGTCTATCCTTATGGACTTTATCTCAGACTAGGATATCATATTTGCTGCACTATGGTATTTGCTTGGAGAGTTTACTTATTGTTTGCTGGTTAAATCCCACTTGATCTGTCACTGTAGCTTTAGAAAGAAAATTCAAATTTGTGTGTATATTTAGTAGATTATAAAAGCTTCTAGCACTTCCCAGTAGATCTCCATGGCAATGATAATGGAGTTGCCTTCAAACATGAGATGATAGAAATGTCAAAAAGATTTTGAAAGACTCTTTTTGTTGCAGATTGAAGGTCTACAGAGACATCCAAGATATGGTGCCCGAGTGGAGCGACGTGCATACAGAAACATGTTAGACGGTCTTAGACAGATAATGATATCAGAGGGCTGGCATGGTCTGTACAAAGGCATTGTGCCATCGACTGTGAAAGCTGCTCCTGCTGGTGCTGTTACCTTTGTGGCCTACGAGTTTACCTCCGACTGGTTGGAATCAATTTCTTGGTAGAGAGTTTACTGTGACACTTATATCTTACTGTCTCTAGCATTCATTATAGATTTATAGGCGCAAAGGCCCCCAATCACGGGTGCATTAAGTATATCATATGACCATTGATCATTTTTGGAATTATACAAATAAACTTAAGTGTTGTTGGCAACTATGGAATTTTGTAACAAGTGTGGTGGATTTATACAGATTTCCAATTCAGATGTGACTTAAAATATGCATACAAATTTTTTTTATAAGATTGGGAAGACCATCGAATCAAATACAAGAAAATGTATTGCACAATTGCTGTGAAATCTCCCATCAATTTTGATGCCATTTAGGAATTCGCTTTGGTCTCAACCTGACGGAGATCTTTATCCCTAAAAGATCACACTCCAAAAATTCAACAAACAAGAATTAAATCCAAAAAGTTGGGCAAAATCAGCTATATAAGTTATATAATATAACTATTACTACAATTTGTCCTAACCCTGTCTTCACTCTCTACAAAAACTCTTATCTCTACACTTAAGATACAGCTTTGCAGGTCTTCTTGTTGTGTCCTAAACCCTTGCAGTTGCTACACTGGAGCTGACGCTTGATCATGTCTAGTGGTTCCACCTGCTTACTCTTTGGCCTCCCTGGTGGTGTTCGTCTTGTGGGCGGTGGAGTAACTGAAACAACCCCCTCAACGGGCGGTTCCTCCACCATCATCATCGTCATTGTGGTGTTAGGGACAGGGTTAATGGACTCAGCATACGTTGAACGGTAACTGTCTGAGGTAAAGTATCTGGAGCAGTAATCATAAGGGCTTTTCCCGATACATTCAATCACTGCAACTGCGTGGCTACATGGTAAACCAGTAATTCTCCATACCTTACAGTCGCAATCACACTGATTGATATCAACTAAGTTGAGGGATTCACCATGAACCTCGAATAAGCTATTGTGAGGCGCTGAAACCTGAAGTGACCTTGCAAGTTCTATTTCTTTTTGTAGCTTCTCCTCGTTGGTTGGTGTTAGGGTTGTAACCCATTCCCTGGATTGTACCTGATGGGTATATATCGATTGCATCAACTTTGCTCTAAGTTGGTCTATCATTTGCGTTATGGGCAACTCATGTGCTTCGGAAACCCAGCTGTAGAAATCTAGCCCAAAAGTGGAGTTCATGTGGTTATATCTCTCTCCTTCAAACAAAGCATTTGCCCAATGGAATGGTTCACTTTCTATAACCCAAGTGTAAGCATCAGGTGAAATATTTTTTATATTCTCTAAAGAACGGTAATATGCCTCGGGTTGTGTCGCATAAGCTGCAGCATAGAAATCATTGAGCATAAACCTTCTTGCTTCATGAGAAAACTGAGCCTGCAAGTCCGTATTTAACTTCTCGGCGAGGTGACGCAGACAGTAGGCATGATGCTGTCCTTTTTCAAATACCAGCGGCAATGCATTCTTCTGACCGTTTTGGAAATCTGCGACAAATGTGATTGTCCGGGGCTCGGCCAATGCCAACTTGAGATTCTCCAAAAACCAAACCCAGTTTTCTTCTGTCTCAGAATCCACAACTGCAAAAGCCACTGGAAATATTCCATCTTCGGCGTCAGGAGCTGTAGCAACAAGCATAACCCCTTGGTACTTAGAGTTCAAGACAGCGCTGTCAAGGAAAAGGAGAGGGCGACAACCTTGTCTAAACCCAGATATTGATGCGTAGAACGATATGAAAAGACGATGGAAGCTCGAATCTTCTTTTGTCATGAAAGTGGCGATACTTCCAGGATTTGTCTCCGTGATCTTCTCGCAGAAAGAAGGAAGTTGACTATATGCCTCTTTATAAGAACCCTGAAGCTGCTCTCTAGCAATCTCTTTAGCTCTCCATGCCTGTGAGTAATTCAGTTGAATCCCATACTCTCTTTTTATATCCTCTGCAATATCCTTTGGTTTGTAATCCGGAAAGGCTTTCAACTTCTCCTTGATAATACTTCCAATCCAACCTCTTGTTGCACGGTACCCAGCTTTCACAACCGCTCTCTCACACGTGTGTCTTGAATTCATTTTCTTGATGCAAATCAGCTGAGTAGTCGAAAGCCTCGACGCAGTGATACGCCATGGACAACCTTGAGCTNTTGCCCAATGGAATGGTTCACTTTCTATAACCCAAGTGTAAGCATCAGGTGAAATATTTTTTATATTCTCTAAAGAACGGTAATATGCCTCGGGTTGTGTCGCATAAGCTGCAGCATAGAAATCATTGAGCATAAACCTTCTTGCTTCATGAGAAAACTGAGCCTGCAAGTCCGTATTTAACTTCTCGGCGAGGTGACGCAGACAGTAGGCATGATGCTGTCCTTTTTCAAATACCAGCGGCAATGCATTCTTCTGACCGTTTTGGAAATCTGCGACAAATGTGATTGTCCGGGGCTCGGCCAATGCCAACTTGAGATTCTCCAAAAACCAAACCCAGTTTTCTTCTGTCTCAGAATCCACAACTGCAAAAGCCACTGGAAATATTCCATCTTCGGCGTCAGGAGCTGTAGCAACAAGCATAACCCCTTGGTACTTAGAGTTCAAGACAGCGCTGTCAAGGAAAAGGAGAGGGCGACAACCTTGTCTAAACCCAGATATTGATGCGTAGAACGATATGAAAAGACGATGGAAGCTCGAATCTTCTTTTGTCATGAAAGTGGCGATACTTCCAGGATTTGTCTCCGTGATCTTCTCGCAGAAAGAAGGAAGTTGACTATATGCCTCTTTATAAGAACCCTGAAGCTGCTCTCTAGCAATCTCTTTAGCTCTCCATGCCTGTGAGTAATTCAGTTGAATCCCATACTCTCTTTTTATATCCTCTGCAATATCCTTTGGTTTGTAATCCGGAAAGGCTTTCAACTTCTCCTTGATAATACTTCCAATCCAACCTCTTGTTGCACGGTACCCAGCTTTCACAACCGCTCTCTCACACGTGTGTCTTGAATTCATTTTCTTGATGCAAATCAGCTGAGTAGTCGAAAGCCTCGACGCAGTGATACGCCATGGACAACCTTGAGCTTTGCATTTGACTGAAACACGATGACTATCGTTCTTCTTGTACTTGTAAGTGAACCCATGAGCAATCGAGTACTTGTGCAACACATCTCGGAACTCAGTAAAGCTGTTGAACCTTTGATCAACACCAGTGATTGCGTTTTCCCACTGCTGCGCGGCTTTTATATGCTGTTTCTCGTCAGTCAAAACAAAATTTCCAGGCAAAGGACTGCTTTCTTCAGGCATCATTCCTATTTCAATCTGAAAATCATCTGTTATCATATCATCATCCCCAACGACAATATCTCCTGCGGAAGCTACAGGTACCACTGCTTCCGATGCAGTCGTTCTACTTGATCTGTCAAAAACAAGATGGTGTTCACACATCAGTCATTACCAAACTTAAAACAATGTTAGAGAAACAAGACATGGAAAACAAGAAACACACACCGACTAGCTGGCATGTTGGTGTCATTCCTGGCATCAGCTTCTTCGGGTAAAACGAATATCTCGACATTTGCTGCATCTGAGGAAAAGCTAACCATGCGTTTGAAATCTTTATCCTTAGAGATGGTAATTAAGGTTTTCTTGTTTCCAGGGAGGAAGTACTTAAGTGTCATAGTCTCCCAACTAAACCCGAAATTTTCAGCTAATTCGGATTTGAAATCACTCATGGAAGTGTCTTGATCGATGTCTATGGCATAAGCATCACCACCGGAATAAGCTAATGATCCATCTTTATTAGTCACAAACTCTCCCCCTGACTGACATATAGCTATCACTTTCTTCGTCGCCATAACCAAAAATCTTAAAATTTACAGCAAAAAGGAATCTGATTTGAGCAGAAGAAACGAAATTAAAACAATTGAGTGAATATGAAATTGTCAAATTGGGATTTATAATCATCAGCTAACGCAAGGCTAGAAGATGTATCGAGAAGGAATCTGAAAATTACGGAACCCTAAGATCCAAAATTGAATATTATTTATTACTAAGAACACTAAAAACTAAGCTGGGTTGTAGAAAAGGGTACCTTTTGATAAGGCCAAGGTGAAAGAGATAGACCACAGCACTGAGTTCTCGTTTCAGGCAAATTTGAGTTTTTTTTTTTTTTTTTTTGCTTCGAGGAACAAATCCAGAAGCGAAGAAGAAAGACGAAAATAAAAAGGTCAAAACACAAAACGGGTGCGTTTTTGTACATCAAAGATTTAATTAATTAGGATTAGGGTTTTTGGGAATTTGATGAAGAATGCCATTTTGGTTTGAGTATTTGTGTCAAATGCCAGTTTTTTTTTTGTCCCCAAAAACACCATTTTAGTGGGGCTTGTTCGCTTTGAAATGACGAAAATATCCTCTCGTTTGAGGGACGAAAAACAGGCGGGAGAATTCAAAAAAAAAAGAAATTAATTATGATGGAACATGCATTTATGGCTAGATGGACAGAGATTTACGACACAAAAGTGTGGTAAAATGTGTTTATTGGAGTTAATGCTGCGATTTGTTTAGGACAAAATTTCTCTAACCTAAACAAATTTGAAGAAGATAAGGTTAGGTGAAGAAAGTGGAGTTGGTTGTGGGAATTTGGGAAGTATGTCTTTATGTTCATTTAAGGGATCTCTTTATTTAATATGGTCGGTTATGATAGAAGGATAGTTTTGTATTAAATCTGGGCATCTGCAAATTTTTCTGCATTCATTGTCGTTAAACAATGATTTTCATTAATGATGCAGATGTTCGGGAGAGTGTGTCTCCTGCTGTGTGAATGGACATGTTCAGATATTGGGGTGTGGAAGTTTTCTGTCCGTCATGGGCAAATGGAAAGATTTTTATCTATCGACAAAGATACTTCGTTCGCGGTTTTGAAGGCCAAGATTGGAGAGGTTTTGGGTGTCAAAGAAGAGGAAAGTAGTACGGAGTTAAGCTTTTGGCACCCAGGAGACACAATTGTCTTTACACAAGGTAAGATGCCCCCAGTTTCAGTAGACAGTGATGTTGAGTCTCAACAGTTTAAACTGAAGAATGAAGAGTGTGGTGGACTGTATTTGTATGTTTCACTGAAGAAGAGTACACTATCGTCCATCGTGAAAGGACATCATTTTATGTCCACCGAGAATGAAAAAAACATGAATGGGATGTCGGTCGACCCAGATGGACCAGACGTCGAGAAAGGACATAACACAGTGTCTACCGGTGAAGAAAAAAACACGAGTGGGATGTTGGTCGACCCAGATGGACCAGACGTCGAGAAAGGACATAACAGTGTGTCTACCGGTGGAGAAAAAAACACTCCTGAGATGTTGGTCGACCCAGATGGAGAAGACGATCTGGCATCTGGTGGAGAGCATTTCTAGTCTACTTACTGTGGACATAATAGTAAAAGAAATGGATTGAATGCCCCATCTGTTGCTAACAATGCAGGTCCATCGAGCGGAGAAGTCCCCGATGAATTGTTGCTAGAATGTCTGAGAAATTTTGAAGAAAGCCATCGTGCGGAGATGGTGTGCAAGGAATCAATAGTAGCTGACAAACATGGGAAGAGGAAAGTAGGGGCAGTCGCCAACTCCTCATTCACGATACCTGAAGGAAGTGGTCCATCAGGGAGCTTCAAAGATTTGGCATGTTTTGAAGACTCTCCAGACTATGATTTTGACGAGTGGACAGAACGGATTAACAAAGAATACCCACCAGAATGGGATCCTTGCAAAAGTAGGGTGCATGAGGGCAATGGATCATATTGGTTTTGGGCTAGGAATAGAGTTAGATGGTGAGTTGCCGAATGAGGGCGTCGCCCGGGATTATGTGAGTTCTACTAAAGCGATGGCGATGGGAATAGTGCCACACAACCCATCGATGATATCTGATGTAAATGAGGGCGTCGCACAGGATGATGTAAGTGCTACTACAGAGATGGAAATAGTGCTACACAACCCATCAGTGAGATCTGATGCACCACCAGTGCCTTATGAGGACATCTGATGCACGATGGGTTGGGCGTGAATGACCAAGGGATCGTGGAGCGGGACTATTTCCGGAGTAACAGAGCAGTAATAAGTGAAGACGATCCTCATCTAATGAATGATGCTCCTCCAGTGCATGACAATATGCGAGGGGCCCCCGAGGAAGAAAGGAATATGGATCTAAAAATGGCAACCGACGGACTTTATGTTGGCCGAATATTTGCAAACCGAAAGGAGATGCATAAGATGTTGTCCCTTTATGCAATGACAAGGCTGTTTTGTTTCCGGATAAGTAAGTCAGATACAGGCAGAGTTATAGCCAATTGCATAGACAAGAACTGTGGATGGAGAGTGTATGCAACAACCCATGCCAATTCGACAAACTTGGAAATTAAGACACTGACATTGAAGCACAGTTGCGATGTCGGAGCACGGTCGAGATATGGTGAGAAAGCGACCGCAAAAATTTTGGCAGATCTGCTGAAGGCCAAATTCGCAAATGGCAAGAAAGGACCAAGAGCATGCGAACTCCCTAATATAGTTTTGTCTGAGATGCACGTGACAATTTCTTATACGAAGGCTTGGAATGCGAGAGAGCTTGCCATGGAGCAGGCCAGAGGAAATGAAGAAGACAATTATAGGTTTGTGTCTACATACTTGCACCTTCTGAAGTCAATGAACCCAGGGACGTTGACTGCAATGCACAATATGGTGGACAAAAAAGGGAACGCATTGTTCAAGTACCTGTTTTTTGCTTTTGGGGCTTGCATAGCTGGTTATAAATATTTCAGGAAAGTGATTGTAATTGATGGCACAACAATGAAGGGAAGTATAAATGTTGTTTGGTTGCAGCGAGTGGACAAGATGGGAATATGCAAAATTTCCCCTTGGCATTTGGAGTAGTTGATGGGGAAAATGAAGGAGGATGGGTGTGGTTCTTTGAAAATCTGAAGAAATTTGTGCCAGATGAACAAGAGTTAGTATTTGTCTCAGACAGGCATGCATCAATATATCCAGGTCTGCGTAGAGTGTATCCTTTGGCGCAGCATGGGGCCTGTTCTGTTCATTTATTTAGAAATGTGAAGCACAACTTTCATTGCGAAGGTTTGGCTGCAGTGGTTTCTAAAGCTGTAAGGGCATACACAGTTGGCGATTTCCGTTATTGGTGGAGAGAAATAGAGAAATGTAAACCTGCATGTGCTTCGTATCTTATAGAAATAGGACTACCACACTGGACACTTTCTCACTTCTCCGGAGATCGTTACAATATAATGAGTAGCAACATATCTGAGTCGCTGAATGCAGCAATGCAAACTGTTGTTGATTACCCGATCGTGTCCATGGTAGAGTTCTTACGAGCAATGTTGATGAGGTGGTTTTATTGTAGGAGGAAAGTGGCAAATAAAGCGAAAACACGATGCACCCCGGAAATCGAAGAAATACTTATAGATCACCTACAACACGCGGTGGACTACCGTGTGCTATCAGCAAGCGAGTGGATTTACCAAGTTAACGATGGACGAGGTATTGTTTTCACGGTGGACTTGCAGAATAAAACCTGCACTTGTCGGGTCTTTGATGTATTGAAGGTGCCTTGCTGTCACGCTTTAGCTGCTAGAGGAGTGCTGCAAATTGATATTTACACCCGAATTGGGGAGTTCTACTTTGTTGAGCCATGGAGGAAAAAATATTCACAAATCATTATGCTAGTTCCAAAAGAAAGGGATAGCGATATTGCAGAGGCTGTAACTGAAGAGGCTGTTAATCAACCTCGAACAAAACGCGGTAGTGGGAGGCCGAAGAAGAAAAGAATACCGTCGCAAGGAGAACAACATAAAGTATGATTTCCATGCTAACCTTTGAAGTGTACTAATATGTTTCTTTTGATGTAATTAGAGGAAAAAGAGGAAGACACCAAGCAAGTGTGGAAGATGTTTTGGAGTGGGACACAACAGGAAAACATGCTCAATGTTGATTTGAACGAAAGGTTCCAAAGTAGCAATGTATTTTGTAGGAGGCATCTCATGCATGTGTTTGGGATTGGTACTCTCTTTTTGAAACTGAGACATGGTTGATTATCAACAAAGGCTACATAACTATTTTTCATGTGGCTTCCATGTATGTAGGCTGAAAGAGGCTATGGGTAGACAGGTGTAGCGGTTTGATGATTCCGAGTTCTAATGTCTTTTGTAATGTCTATCATTAGCAATGTCTGTCGGTCGTATTATGTCTATCGAAATTGTAATGACTATTGACTATGTTTCATTTAGGAACATTGGCACTTGGTTTGATTATTGTCTATCTTTCTCAATAAAATTGTCTACCACAATACTTTCTGACAATATAAATTAGAGATAGACAAACAACGGTTTACTATGTCTATCGTAATTATCATGTCTATCAGTAACCTTGGTAGACAGGTTTAAAGGTTTGATGATTGCAAGTTGTAATGTCTACTATGATGTCTATCATTAGAAATGTCTGTCGGTCGTATTATGTATATCCTAATTGTAATGTATCTTGAATTTGTTTTTAGGAACATGCGCAATTTGTTTGTTTATTTTCTATCTTTATTAAAGTGTCTATTGTTGACAATAAAGTTGTCTACCACCATACTTGTTGACAATATAAAGTATATAATAAAGTTGTCTACCACCATACTTGTTGACAATAGAAAGTAGACATAAAAAAATAGACATAAAAACATGATAGATAAAAAGGTGGACTAAAACGGCAACGGAATACAATT
Organism: Camelina sativa; assembly: GCF_000633955.1. Lineage (NCBI taxonomy): Eukaryota > Viridiplantae > Streptophyta > Magnoliopsida > Brassicales > Brassicaceae > Camelina > Camelina sativa. Next base: position 8,723,214 of record NC_025702.1, on the reverse strand, counting down.
TGTCGAGTAAGATAGAGGGGTAGACATTGTTTGAGAAGTAGACAACATTAAACTTTGACCAACAGTCCATCATGGATGGACATTTTCGCCTGATGAGACTCAGTTTCCAAATTTCCTAATGCAAAACCCAAATGGAAAGAGTAGGACAATGGAGGAAATTAGAGTGCACAAAACATAAGCATATGTTGCGCGGTTGCGTTTTGGGTGTGTGCTAGGAGGTGGGAATCGCTGAACAAAAGCCCTGAAGTCCGTGTACCCAGCATTTAACTCTGCGATCATTTCATGGAGGTTGTCGATCTGCTCCGAATTCGTCTTGACACGAGAAATGACAGTGCGAGGATCACATCTCTCACCCTCGTCTGTGTAAGTAATGAACCACAGCATACGGTCATCTGTCTCCGAAAACCTCGACTTAATGTCGTGTATCTCCTCCATAATGGCTTTGTCCCACCACTTGTTGTAGTGATGTCCACCAGTCTTGCAAAAAAAAAATTTATAGATTAGGAAGTGGTAATGGACAACATATAGAGAGAGAGATCGTTGCCTATGAAATTTGAACAAGTAAAAATCCATACACCACATCTCTTGCATTCATAGACAATACGTCCAAAGCCTGGTTCCTCGGTTTTAGTAGACGTTTTAAGATGACTACCACAAATGCACTTCTGAGGTATGCCATAGGTATGATCTCCATAACGTCGAGACCTAATAGACAAAGCAGATGAAGGAGAAGCCGAGGGTTGAAACTGACATTGATTAGATGAGGCGGATGAAGATGAAGGTTGAGAATAACTATACTGACCCATTTTTTCTCTGAAAATTTTGAGTAGAGAAGAGGGGAAAGAAGTGATAGAGGACTTATGGGCTATGTCGGTATAGAAGGTAGATGAATCCCTTTTAATGACAATTAATAAGGGTAACTTGGCCAACATATTCTTAGTTTCACTTTAAACCCTTATACAAAGGAACTGTCAGATGTTAGACTATGAACACGCAACAGAGACGTGAGTGATTTGGCTCAACTGTAGAAATCATAGAGAAGGGGTAAAGTATGCATCACTTCCACTTAGACATAAAGAAACACGCCTGCATTGGGGCTCCACCCACTTGTTTACATAAAAATCTGGGTTCTCATTAAAATAAGTAAGAAAAGGATAGGGAAAGACTAAAAGTACAATAGGTAACCGATATTATCATAAGGAAAGGAAACAGAAGAGAGAAATGGGGGTTCATAAGGAGACAACAAACTCCTGGTAGACATCTACCGCATAGGACATCCGAATTTGGTCCACCAGTTCTTCTGTAAGGGAATCCGACATTACTACTTGGGCATGGAGCTCGATATACTTGACGGTAAGTGGGCCACAGTCGCCGGTCCTTTCAATCTGGTAAACATTCTCCAACCTCGCCATACTAAAAACCTTTGGCAGAGGGACGTCCGTCGATTCTGGGTTGACAAAAGTTTTGACAATGATCGGGAGCAAATCCATGAAAGGCTTCATAAGGCGCGGGAGCTTCTTGGGACCATTGTTGATAATTAACGGATCAAGGACAAAGATGTGGGCCTTTTTCAGGTTAATAGCTAGTGCGACCCAGTGGCGTTTCCCCTAGTTCATAGGAACGTAAACTGTATCAACATCGGTGTACCATGCCAGTCTTGTAGATCGGTTATGGACAACCCCTTTAACGTAGTTTTTAATAATGCTGTTCCAGAAGAAGGTATCCTTATGTTTGCAATTATGGAAACGCACCAATTCAGTGGTTAACATGTTGGAGAACCAGGTGTCAAGGACAGCTATCCTTGAATCGCAAAACTTATCCCCATAACGCCTCCAGATTAGGCTGAACCAGGTTTGAAAGGTCGGAAGTAACTTACAGGGGTATCAACCCAGTGTTTTGGCGTGTATAACTCAGTGAAGAAACTGTGCTTGACATTGATACCATCGATGATGTACTCTCTGCAAAATATGATCATGTCCATCAATTTATGATCATGTCCATCGTTTTGTTTAATATAGACATAGGGGAAATGTAGACGAAAATGAGTGTGACTTGGTCTATACTTTTTGGCGTAAGCTTTGAGCTGGGCCAGAAACTTCCGCTGAACTGACGGTTTGATGGCTTTTAGAGGAAGGAATTCATTGTCTTCTAAGCTTGATTCTGAAGCTTGTTGTCCCCTCGGGGGAGTAGAACACTGGCCATAACGCCTAGGAACTGTCCTACTTCTTTTCGTCGGAAGTGGAGTTAGATATTGGCCGGCAATAGGGTTACGACGTTTCCTAGTAGCTTTAGCGGGTACCTGTAAGATACGAATGCCATTAGGAAGGACATACGAATGTGAATAATTTTCAAAAACCATTGGTTGCACATAAAAAATACCTCAACAACTGTTGCATTTGTTTCAGATGGACATACTTCTAAAGCCTGTCCATCTCCATTTCCATCTGAACCTCCATGTCCATGTCCATCTCCATCTCCATCTGCATCTCCATCTGCATCTCCATCTGCATTTGTATCACTTCCAGTAATGTTCTCCTGGTCACACACAATCTCTTTCTCATCGTCAGAATGGTCACGACCAGACATGCTTGTTTCTTGGTCACCCGTTGAGTCAACTGTATCATGCTCCTGAAAATATCGGTGGACATAAGTGCATGACAGTGGACAAGTTGTGTTAAACAGCATGATTTGTCCTACGGATGTTTACTTGATCCTCTATGTCGATGTGTGGTGGCTCATGTGTATCATTGGGTTGCTTCGACAATACCGGCTTTTCAGGCTCATCATCAGGTGTCCAGTGAGAGTCTTCATGTTGATCCGGAAGCAGTGATTACGTTGCGTTGTCCTCCTCATCAGCTGATGCATCCTTCTCCTGCTGAATAAATAATTGTACTAGATGTAGGGTGTTAATATGTTAAATAAGAAAGATAATGCATTTGTGATTATGTCAAACCTCATCCGTAGAGGACTTGCCCAGATCAACAATATATGTCCTATGAGCGTCCTCATTTAGTCCATCATTCCCCTCCTAATTTACGATGGCAGAGCATGTTAGACATGGAGAGTAAAAACAGGTAAAGACATATATTTAGTAGATCCCTAGTTGCTAACCTTTGAGTCTTCAATCTTGTTTTTGATAGTTACAATGTTTTCGATGTCCACCCCATAATTATCCCATCTTGACTTGTTGAAGTTTTCGACCGAGTTTGGCTCCTTGGTAGGTGGTGAGCTATAGAAAACACATTTTCTCCTCAAAGTGTTGAGTATATCATCATAAATCTCGACCTTTAAAAGACTTTTTTCGGCAGGCCACATCTCCTGAATTTTGGCAAAGTGTTCATTGTTTTTCCGGTCAACCTCAAGGAGAAGTTCTTGTGCAGTGTAAGAATCCAAAGGAACATTTTCTTCTCCCACAGACGCACTCGGTTTACGTTTGCCTTTGTTTTGTTTGTGGTATTCGGTAGGGTAGACTTAGTTGCCGGTTTGGAATCTAGTTCCACCGGTTGGTTAGGTCCATCGTGTACTATACCCATAAGTGGAAGAGTCGCAAGTCCTCCGTGCCAGACATGAAGCTTAAACTCGTGGCCGTCATTGAGTTTTTGGCAAATGTAATCAACTCGATGATCTTCAACCTCGTCATTCCAAGAAATTGCCATTATGTCTATTGGGTCGTTAGAGTGGATAATCCATTCGACGTCAAGCTGTTTAAGACAAAGTAAAAATGAGATGACATAAAGACAAGATTTAACAAAGCTCGCAGTTTGGATAACATACAGAAGAACTTACATTTTCTGCCATTTCTGTTTTGAGGATGTTAGAATTTTGGAATGACCTCAGCTTTGTATGATGCTGAACTGAGTGGTCCGTAAAATTTAGCCCATCATCAGCTTCACGAAGATAACTCTCCAACATGGGGATAGCATTTAGTATCAACAACTGGAAACCAAGGGTGAAGCCATGTGTGGCAGTATGGGACCGCATCATCTTTTTGCGTAAAACTTCAGGAGTGCGGTTGAATTTGCCAACCATAACTATCTATATCGTTCGTTCAAAGGATTTCCTTCCCCATGGGTAGTTGACAAAACTCTGCAAGTCCTTCAGCATCTCTGCTACTTCCTTTGATGCTCTAATCTTTGAGGAGTCGCAAACCAGTATACCTTCTACTATAACAATGAGTGCAAGCCGTATCCTATGTTGGCCGTCCATTCTATCTTTTTTATGCAACAACTTATCCCGCTTAAGCATGTAAACAATGTCACGGATTGAGTAAAAGTCTTTTGGACCAACAAGAGTATACCAATAAGGCTGACAACCTTCGTCTGGTGTTTGCAACTTCCTCGTCTCCAACTCAGAAGGGTAAGGTGTACATTTCAGGCCTGTTAGGAGACCAAACTCACAGAGGGAAAACCGAATAGGTTGGCTGCCAAATACAAACCACATTTCGTGTAGCTTGCGGGTTACAAGGGAACGATAGAGAATCTGGTGGACAAGTTTACCAGACAGTGAGCTTTTGCGGACCGGTAGTTGAAACAGATGTCCAAAGGGAGATGCTTTCAGCCATTGAAACTCCGGAGTTCCCTGAAAAACTTCAACAATGTCCAGCAGATACTCGGGCGTTGAGTATGAATTGATGCGACCTCTAGCAGGATAGCGATTAGTCGCGAATAAACTAGGAGGGAGTAAGGAGACGTCAATATCCTTATGGATCGAGATGGATTTTCCAAAAAAAATAAAAAAAAACAAGCCAAAAGTTATCTCTAATACCAAGGGTCGGGTTCGGAAGTAGGTTTCTCTGTATCGCCGACTTTGGCGGTAAGAGGCGGAAGAAGGGGAGGATTCGACCGGCGAATTGACTGTAGGAAGTAATTGATCATTACACTGATGTTGAGTTTCAGCAACAAGATTAGACGAAGAAGAAAGAAGGGAAACTGTTCTCTGAAAAGAGAAGTCGAACGGGTTGCGTTTTACGAAGAAGAAAGAGATTTTTTGTTTTTTTCTTAATTCATTTAATTTTTCAGATATATGAGAGGGAGGGTAAAAATGTCTTCATTTAGTGAGCTTATGGCAGGCGGAAGAAGCCCAAAATGAAAGTGGCAATTGGTAATAAGTTGTTTACTGTTCATGGCAGGAGAGACAATATTCTCTTTTCAAAACGGTGGTTATGATAAATTTTTTTACTGAGCAGATTTTAATGGTGTTTTAGAGGATTTTCCTTTAAAATTTTTGTATTTTTTCAAATTTTCAGAAGAGAAAAAAAGCATTAATCAGCCAAAATTGTGTTTTGTTTTATTTTTTTTTATTTGTTTGGCTAAAGTTTTGTGTTTTTTTTTAAAATTAATAATGAAATATAAATATGGACCGGTCATGTAATGTAACTATGTAAAATTTACCTAAAAACTATATAACCTTTTATATTCAAACGATGAACGATATTACTGTATAACAATGACTCCAACCTATTATTGCCCAAACTTTAGGAGTAGCGACACACCAAACGAAAAGAAAAACTCACAACAAGTAGGAAAACTAACACTTATGGGGCAAACCAGTTAAAAGCCCAAACTCAACCGAACCTAAATTAAACTATCGAACCGTAATTAAATAGCCGCCGTCACATGAATCTCCTTTCTCTTCCGGCCTCATCATCTGTCCACCGTTAATCAAATCTTGAGGTCTTCACATCACCAATCCAAGTCTAGCATATTCTTCCATCACGTTGTCCATTATGGAGGGAGGAAACCTTAAGAAGGGATACGGAGGCATCTCTGTCAATATTGGAACAGTACTGTATTGTTGCGCAAGAAACGGATGATTCAATAGCTCTGCTGCGGTAGCCCTACGTGACGGCTGCAAAGCCAAGCACCGCATCAAGAAGTCGTCTGCCACCGGAGATACAAGTATTGGAAGCCTCCACATGTAACGGTCTCCCATATTCAATGCACAACCTCCAAACATCTCAATAACCATACACCCTAGAGACCATATATCAACGGTCGACGAACCCATCTCTCCGTCCGGTCCAAGAGATTCTGGCGGCATGTACTGCTCCGTACCATGAAACAACGACCTAGAATCCGTACAAGGCTCTTTAGAGAAACCGAAATCAGCAAGCTTAAGATCCCATGGCTCTCCAACAGTGGTGGAAGGGAAGACGAGGACGTTGGCTGGCTTGAGGTCGCAGTGAACGTAGCCGTTTGAGTGAAGAGCGTGGAGTCCTTGTAGGATCATCAAAGCGGCGCGTCGGATCATATTCTCAGGCATCGGCTTCCCACGAAACCGGGAGATCATATTGTAGAGAGTGCCTTTGGAGGCATACTCCATATAGATGTGACATCCTTCTTCTTCTGGTGGGGCGGATAAGTGAACAAAAGAGCTTAAGGCTTGGACGATGCGTGGATGATTGCGCAAACGAAGCATGATCCTAACCTCTTTATGGAAATCCTTCACTTGATTGAACGAAGAAGATGACTTCATTGCATAGAGTCGGAAGTTAGAATCGCGTTGGAGAGAGACACAGCCAAAGCTTCCTCTGCCAAGAACACAGACATGCTTCATTGAAGACTCGTCTACTCGCAGAGGTTCTCTCATCATCCTATCCATGGTTATTAACACTCTTTAAATCTAGGTTTTGTTTCGATCTCTGAGTTTTCTTCTACTTGGGACAAATAAGAAAGCGAAACAATTGTAGTAATGGTTCAATAATAGAGTGCGATACCAATCTATATATTTATAAGACCTAATTAATTATGTCCGTGGTTTCACTCCTGACTCCTGTTTCGACTTGGGAAAGGAAAAGCGTCTAACGATACGTGTAAGATTAATCTATATTATGTTGAATTATTCTATAATACATTTACTTAGTAAAAATTGTGATTTTTCCAGCATAATGTAATACAAATTTTTTAAAACAGACATATATTACTCAATTTACGGATACAATATCCCACCCGCCTAAAAAAAGTGGGCAATAGTTCAGAGTCATACTATAAAAGACACCAAAATGATTCATAATACAAAAGCTTGATTTTACGAGGCATTCAAACTTTTTAAAAAAACTTTTATTTGGTTTATTTCAGTTCTTTATTAATAATTTTTAAAAAGTTAAATATTATAAATATTTATATTTTATAAAAAGTAGAATTATTATAAATCTTTATTTTTTTAGAAAGTTAAACTTTATAAAATGTTAAAAATATTAATAATATTTAAACGTTCATGAAGTTTCAAATTTATAAAGTTTAAATATTATAAATATTTCAACTTTTAATAAAGTTAAATGACCTTTAAAATATTAATAATATATTTCAAATTTTACGAAACCTCAAAGATGAGAAATACTCAACCGTTTTATGAATTCTAAGTATTATAAATATTTAAACTTTATTAAAAGCGTCAATCTTATAAAATGTAAATGGTTACAAACTTAATAAATAACATAGCAACTCAAGCTAATATTCATAATACAAAACAATAAATAAAAAAAATTCAGATGATATAGTGCAAATTAAAATATCTCGGGACAGAGTTATATAGCGGGACGGGTTTGTCGATATTTATATAAATTTAGAAATATCATTAATTTGGTGTTACACGGGTAAAACATCATTTCATTATTTTGTTAACATTATCGGTATCAGATAATGGACATATCTAATTAAATTGATTAAATAAATATTATGTAAAAAACAAATTATATTGCGGTATTATATGGTTTAAACTTTAAATCATAAAATTTAAAACTATTATAATTTATAATTTAAATGTTTTAGTTATAAATAATTTTCACTGCGGTGTACCGCAAGTACTAATCAAGTATCTGATATATTATCAGGAAAAAAAAAACACAAGGTTAAATATTTATATCTTATATTATTAAAAATCTAATTCGATAGCGATTATAAGATTTAATTACTCAAGACGAATATATTATTATATTCTTTCTTCTATATGATTCATAATATATTTTTCTAAATGGAAAACTTGTTACAACAAATAAAAAGTGATATCTTGAAACAGTTTATGGATTTCAAAAGCGGTTGAGACATTACAAATTATCCAATTTATATTGTATTCATTTATTACTTTTATTTCTTAGTATCTATATTATTATTTTTCAAGTACATTTTGGTTTATGCCCTTTTGATTTTACTTATTTAATTTTTATTTTTACAACATTAACCCCTAAAACAATTCCATAAATAACATTGCAGAGAAACATACTAAACTTTCTTAAATTGACCAACATTTGTTACATTTATTGCCAAAAAATCTTAACAACATCTACACATTATGATTTTTCCAAAAACAACTCTACCCATTAAAGTTTCTCGAAAACTATTTTTATGGATGCTAGAATCTCTCAAATTTAAATGATATACAACAGATTTGTCAAAAAAAAAAAAGTTACAACCTTCATAATTATATTAACAGTAATAAATTTCCTAAACCGAAAATCCAATTATAAAATAATTAGAAAAACCAATATTCACAAATATTTAACTTTAGCAAGAGGACATACATTTAATTCAGTATATATTTTATTTAGAAACTGAATATCTATATATACATGATGGTTTGAATTAACGTTAGTATAAATATAAAATATAATTAATTCGGTCTTGAAACACAGGTTAAATCCTCATTTAATTATTTGGCCAATACTACTAATATTAGAATATGAGAAATATTAAATCAGGTAATTTAACTAAAATTTTGTAAAACAATTGAATCATTGGTAATAATATTGTGACTCAATGAGACAATAGCTTATAAATTACATATTTATGTATTTAATTCCCTTATTATTTTTATAATAATTAACAATCCAAACAAAATTAATTAAACAAAACAAAATAAATATAATTAAAAAATATTATTTTAAAAAAAATTGTCGCGCGGTGTACCGCGGGTTAAAATCTAGTCTAACTTACAAATTTCAAACACACAATTGTAGATTTATCTTTTTTTGTAAAAGATTGAACTACTTAGATGATAAAATTTATGAAAGATGATAAATATTGAAATGGCAAGATGTTGATTGGATGAACTTGAATATCTTCAGCAGTTGACAACCTCGTAGTTAATAATTAAGTGCCCATGAGCTTATCCCTAATTGTTTGTATCAAGCCACCTGAAAACGCCGTCGTCTAAGTGTAAACCGATGTTACTACACTTATTAACGATTATCATGGTTGCTTGTTTTCGCGTCGGAGTATTCGTCAGTCGTCATCTGCGTTTGCATCTGTTCTTTTTTCTTTCTTTTTTGCTTATTTTTTGTCACCTGTGTTTGCATGACACTGTAAAAATTTAATAATTTGGCTTTATAATAATATGTGGTAATTGGCTTTATAATAATTTCTTATGCTTGGTGTATCATTCTACTTGCAAGAAGCTTTTCGTACTGCCGAAGATATATGTGGATTAATGTGCATGGTCAAGGAAAAGCCATGTTTTTAAAAGCGGTACAAATTATCCGGTTTATACTCTATTCATTTAATATTTTTATTTCTTAGTATGTAAATTACAAATTTCAAACACACAATTGTAGATCCCCTACATATTAAAAGAGAATCATTCTGGAAAAAAAATTGACGTGTCGTTGTCAGAGAGCTCCGTACGCAATTTATTGTACACATAAAATTACATAAATCTGTCACTGCTATATATACTAGAGATGGACTCGTGCGTTGCACGGGTTTTGTTTATTTTAAATCAGTATATTATATATAATTATAGAATATATATATATATATATATATATATATATATATATATATATATATATGTGTTTATTAGAGGTCATCCATTCTTATATTTTAGTGATGTGTGCATTGTTTATGTATGCTTGGTTTTAAATTACATATACGTTATATTATTAATTTTATTTAAATTAAATAATATATCCTTAGGATATATTCTTTAAATAACTATTAACCTAACATTCATGAAATCCAAACTTTTGTATCACTTATTTTATTTGGTATAATAAAAATAAAACATATCCTAAGGATGAGTTAAAACCAAATTAAAATAACTGTATAAAAACCTAACTTTATGCATAGACTTATAAAAAAAAAATCAAATTCATTCCTCAAATAAGTATTTCCAACAATTGAATGGGAACATCTTCTAATTCTTTTTCGCCCAAATTACCTTTTTATCTATATGAACAACATAATAACAGTTAATTGAATTTCAAGTCTATATATATTAATTCATACAATAAAACAATTTTCTATAAAATTTGTAGCTCTTACGATTTCTGCAGTTTTCCGGTGAAATTTTACGCATCCTTATCAAATATAACAAAAGATAATATCTGGTAATAAATTATATTTGTACCTGCTGTAATATGGCCGTAAAAGACTCCATCTTGTATGTCTTTCAGGAGTTCTTCCAATTTCATTTTAAATACATGACATTTAATATCAGGTCTGTCATTTGCAATCTCATTTTATATCTTCGTTCACTTCTTCCCATTTTGGATTTGCTGTTCTAGTAATGAAAAGGTTTGGATTTCCATACCGTCTACATATTGCCATTGCGTCTCAATACTTATCTACCATGTATAGCGGTCCGCCTGTGAACAAATATAATAAATTATTTTTTGGCCTATTTTTTTTGAATCTGCATCCCCTTGTTCAACTGGATCACATACATTATTGTAAAGATCTGCTCTAAGTTTTTTCTGATTATACAGATAAAAGTTTCTACGTTCTTGCTCAATAGCAGTGTATGCATCAACTACATATTGATGGAAAAGACGGGCTGAACGAATTATTGTTCTTGGAGATGTCAATCTTGAATGTATTTGGTATGCATAATACTCGCACATTGTAACATATGGCCTCTTCATAGTATATCCTTCTCTATATTGAAAGGTTTTTCCTTATAACCTTGTTCACCATATATGGAAACAATAAAGGACATTGTAGATACATGTACCATGGATGTAAAGAGTTGATTTATTGTGGTTTGTCCATTTTTGGATGCACTATTTTATCTCTCACACAATTTGGAATACATGTCATCCACAATAAGTCCAGCTATCTCGTCTCCTTGTGGAAGGTCAAATTGTCTACCATGTTTTTTATTTTTTACTAATCTGATTAAGTATTCTTCAATTGTTCCGGATTTGTATCTATCTCTAGCAATTCTGAACACTTAAGCTAACTCGTTGTATTCGTCAAGCATGTCAATCAATTAATCCGCTGAGAATACTTTCATTCAACTCATTGTTTTTTCTTTTGGCAAGTGCATTAAGACAATTTTGTAGTTTATGAGCGATATCATATACGTATAGCTACGCAAAACGTGGTAGAGCTCCTTCGTCTGGTAGTAGAGATCCAATTTTGTGATAATTCTGACCATGCATACGAAAAGTGAAGGGACCATTTCCTGAATTGATATCGTAATCAATTTTTCCACCCATTGATGTAAAAGCAAGCGTTGAATTATATGTTCATATATTGTTCCGAACGATGTTGACCGTGACAATAAGTCATCTAAGTAAGTTGGAGGTTGTCGAGATGGTTGTAGCACAACTCGTCCTTGTTGACAACAAATCAAAAATTTCAACTTTTTTCCACTTTGTTTAAGACTTTTAGATTTCCACACCAAAGCCTCAAGATAATTACATGTCAATAAGTCATTGTCTTCTCCTTTATTGTTTTCTGAATAAAGAACAATAACACTTTTATAAGATAATGTTATTTTGTTTGACAAAAAAATGTTATTTTATGCAATTTTATTTAACTGTATAATTATTATATTAAAGAATATTGAATTTCATAATATAGAATAGAATTGTTACCGGGCTTGTTTGACGCTTTATTCCGGAGACATCTTCATTTTTGTTTTAGAGCATGATTATCTTTATTGTTATCAATACATCCTCTAGTAGATGGATTGACATCAAAAATATCTTCAATTATCCTTTTTTGTCAGATTCCCTTCCAGATATATGTGGTTAAATTTAATGAGTTTGAATTTTTCTTAGTTGCATAGTTGTAAGCTGGGATCCTATATTTTGTAAAATAATATTAGTCAATGATAAAAAAATATGTATGTGAAGCTGAATATGAGTTTTATACTTACTCATTGATTTAGTTTGTTGACTCAGACCTCTAGTGTAGCTAGTTTCATCCACATATGAGTTTTATACTTACTCATTAATTTAGTTTGTTGACTCATGCATCTATTGTAGCTAGTTTCAGCCGCATATGAGGTTCACCTCTAGGCGTCTTCTCCATCATAACAATCTGATAATTATTCGTAATAGTTATATTTCTTTTGTTAGGTGACTTTTCATTCTTTTCACAGTTTCAGTTTCGATCTCTAGTGCTCATGTTTAAAAATTCTATTTGAGTTTGATACATTGGAATAACCTCTTCCTCTCTCTTTATATGACAAATATTTGAGAGACTACATATATTAATAGTTTTTTTTTTTTAGGATTAGGCCAAAAATTCAATATAACATAGGATTGTTTTGAATAAATATAATTATTGTAGAAGGATTTTCTTTAGAAACTATATTTATCTTTATCGTAAAGTTATATTTATAATTTATTTTATGATTAGTAATTTTTTTATTTCTTGATTTTTTACAAAGATTTTTTTAAAAAAATTGGAAATTTGTGTAACATTGACACTTGTCACAATCTGAAGAGTTAATAACTTTGAAATTGACACTTGTCACGATCTAGTGAGTTAGTAAGATTTTTTCTTTTAAAATTAGAAATTGTGTAAAATTGACACTTGTCACGATCTGATGATTTAGTAACTTTTGAAATTGACATGTGTAACGATCTGGTGAGTTAGTAACTTTTGAAACCATGCTTTATATAATAAGATATATATATATTTATATATATATATATATATATTTCAACTGCTATTCTATTTATTTTTATGCTCCTATAAATTCTAAAATTAGTAAATATTATTCAAAAATTGATAAATATTATCCCCTACAAATTTTCAAAATTAAATTAATTTCACTATGTATTGTAATATAATAATATATTTTATTTTTGTGTCATCCTCTCTTATCCTTGTATCCAAACAAGTCTCAACTAAATTCTCTACGATCCTTACAACCAAACACAATCATTTCTTTATTTGATAATATTAATTTCCTAAAAACTATCTACCTAATTTATATCAATATGTTAGACTAAAATATAATTCTCCTTGCACTTTTATTTGATCTTATATTTAATTATTTTTATTACTATTTAATACATAAAGTTAATAAAATTATAGATTTTTTTCCAGCATATGATGTGATTTGAATTTTTATAAACAGATATATATTTTGAAATTTTTCTTAGGATATTTATAACCAAACAAATATATCCACATATAGATGTCGAAATACATTTTTAAAGTACAATAGGGTGCCATCACTTTTTGGCTTTTTGCCAACTTCGGGTCAGACTTTTAACTAAAATTATAACTGATTCAATTATCCGGATTCTCCTTAAGATTACCGAATATTTTGGACCGGTTTTTAATCCATAGCGTACTTATTTATACCCAGTTAATGTCAATTAATGCCTATTATTGTTAGGAAATATCTAATTTACATGCCAAATTTTTAGGGCTGAGTTTGACAAAAAGAATTGATAACACAAATTATGTAATCACATCCCTATAATATAGCAACTAATTCAAGATGAATACATCTTAGGAAATATCTAATTTGCGTTTAATAAACGATTACATATTTGCTAAGTTCTTATTAGCTTTAAATGTACACTATTAATCCAATAATATCAATTGAGAATCAAAATAAGAATATGTCATATCATTCATTCCTAAATCATAACCAAATCATAAAATATATATTCTCAACTTGCGAATCAAGAGTTTATACAAAACCTATCTACAACCGTTAACAGTATATATATAGATGTAATTCACCATTGAGTACAAACACCACTAAACTATTACACTATCGTATCAACAAAATAATATATGGTAAAAGGTAAAACCTAGTACTATATATATAACAAGTATCCCCTTGCCATATCTCGTTTGAATAATTCATGCATGATTTGGAACATAACAAGTAGCATATATTGGGCTTTTCTATGGAATAAAGGGGACATATTTTAATTTCCCACTAATTCTTCATTTGATTGGTCATGAAAGAAAGATAAGACATAGCCACCTAGTTATTCTGTTTGGGTAACCCAGGCAATCACATCTACCAATTGCGTGAGGAACTGAAACACATCATTTCGTTACTAACTGATGATCCGATCATCG
>NC_025702.1:8696102-8708571 GCF_000633955.1 Camelina sativa | reverse complement strand
ATATATATATATATATATATATATATATATATATGCAATTCACCATCGACTACAAGCACCACTAAACTATTACATTATCATATCAACAAAATAATAGACCTGTGGTGTACCACGGGGTATAACCTAGTATAATGTTAACTATTATGCTTAATAGTAGGGATTCCATTTTTGCCTTATATTAAAAAAATTTGTAACCAAAACAAAACAAAAATTATGGAAATGTGATTTAAGCAAGGATAAAACACTACAAGAAAAAACTGTCATTGTGACGTTAGTTTGAGACTAAATTTTTTTGTCACAAATTTGTGACCGTTTAGATACTTTATTGTGACAAAACTTTTCAGTCATAAATTCGTAATTATTTTGTCACAATATTAGTACGAAATAAATCGTCATAAAAAATTGTCTCTATTAGCGACTAAACAGTGTCGATATTATTAATTGTAACAAGTGTGACGGTTTTACTACAATCATGTAGTCACAAATAGTGACATTTATTTGAGACAAAATTATTTGTCACACATTTGTGACCTTTTAATATGGAGAATGTTCATTGTATTGTATTAAGGAAAATATAGATTAATAAGTAAAAAAAATTATACTCTTTTAAAGTAAAAAACTATTTTAACTTATAGTTAAACATTCATCTTAGGGTTGAAAAAAAAAAGCATTCATCTTAGGCTTGCTTCATGTCCATCTATCTCATGTTCACCTTTTTAATTCCTGAAACAGCATGAATATAAATAAAAGAATGTTAATCTCATGTCTATTGTCCACCACTTAATGATTTTCTAAATATAAACAAAATACATAGTCAACATAATGTACCTTTGATATCAAAGAGTTAATAAGATCATGCAATTTTTTTACTTCGTCTTCTAGGTAATTGACTCGGCTTTTCAAAGAAATCACTTCTGATTCAATGGCTGTTGTTGTAGTGCTATTCTGATTATCTTTTCTTATTCTATAATCTTGCTTCCTCGCAGGTTTTCGAAAAATACTTGACGTATTATCTTCCTCTATGTCACTCTCGTCAACTATAAGGTGATCTAATTCTGTAATCTACAAGGAAAATAATATGTCAGCTGGATAGAGATAAAAATTGGTTCAAAAGTATTTAGCAATATTGTTGTAGGACAAACATCGTATGCACTTTCAAATCTTGTGGTGTCTGTCTTCATTTTTGTTTCCTCTATACATTCACTTCTTTCAGGAATTAAAGAATCAAAACAAGGATCACTTGAATCCAACATTGGCGATTCATACACATTGTCTGGAAACCATATACGTATATCAGGAGGTTCTAAAAAAAAAAAATTGATCAACATAAATTAGTACCAAATATATTAAAATAAGAAAACAAGGTCTACAAGAGGATAAGTGAACAAGTATTTACCAGAAAGTGGTTCAAGACTATCATCTGGAATCTGCATAGAAGTACTAAACAATAAAAGATGGTTTTAACAAATCAAAAACTCAAAATCTACAATAGTGAGATAGAGTACCTATTTCATCTTGTTACCCTTCAGTAAAAACAGAGGTGAAATCTGTATGGAAACATTAACATTAATTAATTATTAGTTAGTCAAATTATTAAGAGACTCACGAGAAGAAAACGAGAAGCATGTTTAATTAATTATAAAATATAAAAACAGAGCACCGTAAGATGTTAAAAAAAAAACAAAGCACCATCGGAAGCTTTGTAGCTACAATGAAAAAAAACAAATTTGCGCAAACTATTGTATAATTCTAAATTGCCAAACACCATGTTTCATAAGTGACTGAAACAAGGAACAAATCTACAAGAGTACTGTAATCAAATAATAAATAATTGACATGAACAAGGAACAATTCATAAATGGAGAGGAAAATAACTCGATTTGTGCAGTAGAGAGATCGATTTGTGGTATAGAGAGATCAAACAAACAGAGTAACGGAGGCTAGTTTGATTAGGGAGTTTTTCAAGAAGTATTCCCTGACTTTGCATCCGAGCCAAGAAATGTGTACCTTGGGTTATGCACAGACGGTTTTAGTCCATTTGGCATGTCAGGACATAACTATTCATTATGGCATGTGATCTTGACTCCGTATAATCTGCCACCAGAGGTATGTATGAAACAAGAATAATGTTTTTAACAGTTTTGGTTCCTGGTCCAAATCATCCTAAGAGAAGTCTCGATATTTTTCTTCAACCGCTAATAGAGGAGCTAAAAGATTTGTGGTATAACGGCGTGAATGCATATGATATTTATACGAAGCAGAACTTTCTCTTACGAGCTGTACTTATGTGGAAAATAAGTGACTTTCCTGCTTATGCTATGCTATCTGGGTGGACTACTCATGGTCGGTTGGCATGTCCTTATTGTTTGGATAAGACAAATGCATTTCAGCTAAAGAATGGCAGGAAAACGAGTTGGTTTGATTGTCATCGCTGTTTTCTACCAATAGATCACAGCTTTCGATGGAACAAAATAAATTTCAAGAAAGGTAGGATTGTAACTGATACTCCGCCTGAACTGCTTACAAGTGAAGAGCTCTTGAAAGAAGTTGAATGTTTTCCCAAAACAGTTGTGTGTGGAGGGAACTACGGAAAATTACAAGGATATGGTGAAAATCACAACTGGCATAAGCAGAGTATTTTATAGGAGTTACCTTATTGGAAAGATCTTAAACTACGCCACAATCTAGATGTGATGCACATCGAAAAGAACTTTTTAGATAATACCATTAATACTTTACTGAATGTGCAGGGAAGGACAAAAGATAATGTGAAATCGCGACTTGATTTAGAAGAGTATTGTAATCGAAAGCAGCTACACTTAACACCCGATGGAAAGGAACCAACTCCAATTTTCAGACTCCAAGGAAACGTGAAAACTGCATTTTTACAATGGCTCGAAAAGGATGTTAAATTCTATGATGGATATGCATCAAGTTTATCTAACTGTGTTGATCTTAGTGGAGGAAAATTAACAGGAATAAAAAGTCATGATTGCCATGTTTTGATGCAACGACTAATTCCAGTTGCGTTTGCGGAGCTTTTGAATAAATCGGTACATGAAGCATTTTCTAGTAAGTGATTTAGAGCTTTTGATGTGATTCTTTGGATGTTTAGTGACGTATCTGTTTTGTTTTACAAAACTACAGAATTCTTGGTAGTGATCTGTTTTTTTATATATTACGGTGCTTTGTTTTTTTCTTTAATTTTTGGTAGTTAGATAAATGGTATAATGTAGCTAATAACCGTGCTCTGTTTTTTTAAAGGTGCTCTGTTTTTTAAACGATGCTTTGTTTTAATTTTTTTTTTTACATCTTTCGGTGCTATGTATTTTTAAAATTTTTTGTTTGGTAGTTAGATAAAGGATAAATGGTATAACATGTGAAGCATTTTTTGTATTACTCTCGTTTGGTATAAACTTTTTAGATAATACCATTAATACTTTACTGAATATATTACGATCGGTGTGCTGTATTATGTGATTATATAATAAGCATTTTTCTGTTTCTAGGTATCAGCTTATTTTTTCGGGATCTTTGTGCAAGAAATTTGAACAAAGATAACATCGCAATATTACAACAGAACATTTGTATAGTTCTTTGTAATTTGGAGAAAATTTTTCCGCCCTCCTTTTTTGATGTCATGGAGCATTTACCAATTCATTTACCCTATGAAGCTCGGTTAGGAGGACCTGTGCAATTTAGATAGATGTATCCATTTGAAAGACATATGGGTCATTTAAAGAAAAAAGTTAAAAATAAAGCAAAAGTAGAAGGTTCCATTATCGAACAATACATCAATGAAGAAATTTCTACCTTTGGTAGTTATTATTTTGAGTCGCACATTAAGACAAAAAGTCGATTAGGAGCTCGACATTTTGATGGCGATGATGGAGGTACACACCCATCTGCTGAAATTCCAGAAATTTTTTCTCAACATGGGAGGGCCGGTGGTAAACCAAAAGAATTTTGGTTACAAGATAAAGACTACCATATTGCACATACATATATTCTCCTGAACAGTGATGAAATATTATTAAAATCATTCGAAAGGTACGCATAAGACATGTCATGTTTCCAGTATTGGCTAAACATTAAATAGTGTTATGTTTCATAATTATTAATTTTTTATGTAGGTTGTTCGATGAAACCATGGTTGTTGCTAATCCTAACATAAGTGGAGATGATCTTACCTTGCTTAGAGAAAAAGTTTTCGCGCGTTGGTTAAAAGAACATGTAAGGAATCATACAATTTAAAAGTCAATAACTCACTTGCTTTATATAAACGTTTTCTTTTATTGATTAAATCAGGTGGAAAAAAATTGGAGTGATAGTTTATACCCAAAGTGGTTACGATCACTTGCCCATGGTCCGATGCTCAAAGTCACTGTGGATATATATTTCACACATATGACTATGGGAAAGACAAGAAAAATGCTAACTATGGAGTTTGTGTAAAAGGTACATCATCTTCGGGTTCAAATGACGAACATGATTTCTATGGAGTATTGAGAGAGATTATAGAGCTTCAGTATCCTGGGCCAGATCATCTTAAAATTGTGGTTTTCAAGTGTGATTGGTATGATTCAACCATTGGCAAAGGTGTAAGAGTAAATAGGTCAGGGATTATTGATGTTAATGCTGCAAGGGCTTATGGAAAATATGATCCTTTTATATTGGCTGCACAAGCAGATCAAGTGTGTTATGTACCATATCCACGGGTGACTCAGAAAAAAAATCAACAATGGAAAGCAGCGATCGTTATACAACCTAGGGGAAAAGTGAGGCTCAATCAAAATTTGGATTTGACTGCAATTCAATCTGAAAACAGTAATTTGGTTGTTGATGTTGATCCATTGGAAGTTGAGACATTAATATATCTAGGTTTAGAAGTAGAAGATCTTGATGATATAGAAGAAGAAGAACGGACTTTTGAATCAGATGGTGAAGACGAAAACTCTAATCCAGAGCTAAGTGATGAAGAGTGGATTTAATTTTATCACAATTTTGTTATGTCATTGGCTTTATATAATTTTCATGAACATTGCAACCTTATTATTATTACTATTTTATCAAATATATATATATATATATATATATTTCCCCTCATTTGTGTCGCTCGCTCTTTCCCTCATTTGGATTTGCTGCCCTTAGAATTCAAGCGCTTAAAAATTTCCCAAGCACTTAAAAATTTCCCAAATATTTCAATAATTTTTGGACATTTCCCTCTTAAATATATCATACCTTAAACCTTCACTAGTATTTAAAGAAATATAGGTGACCTCTAAATTTTAACCCTAATTAAAAATTCTATATTTTTCTTTGTAGCCGCTTCTTCTCTCTCGCTCTCACCTATCACTCTTGCAAGGTTAGTGGCCATCTTCTTCCATTAAATTATTAGATCTGTATTGTAGAGTGATTCCCATTTGACTTTTTGGTAGTGCTCTGTTTTTTTACATCTTTTGGTGCTCTGTTTTTTACCATGGTATAGCTGGTCAAAAGTGCCTGGTTTTTTCAAAGATTCGTGGTTTACAACATTTAAAGTTTGCTTTTGTTATTAAACATTTGAATAATACTTTCATCATTTATTTAATTAATGTTTTGACATAATTTATATTCTAGACATACTTCGAGTGGGATGCCTCAATCGAGCATCTTGTTAAAGCCAACTTTGATCAGGTTGCTGCTACTCGTCTTAAAGGAATGGTTAGCTTTGCAATGTCCAATGCAGCAAAATCCAATGGAGAAAAACCTGATTGGATTCTCTCTGAACATTGGAGTGTAATGTCAGATTATTGGAGGACACCAAAAGCCAAAGGTAAAAGTGAGAAAGCTCGTACTTCGCGACTATCTACTCGTGATGGTTTAGGTGTCCATCGACACAGAGCAGGTTCACGCAGTTATGTCAAAGTGCAAGATGCTTTGGTAATGTTTATGTTTATTATTATTCCTATTTTTTCCACCAAAACTTCTCTATTTGTAATTGAAGATTTATATTATTTCTCACATTGACTATTTTTCCCTTATAGGTTGCCAACAACGAAGACTCTTCTTTCATTGCTGTAATGAAAAAAACACACCAGAAATCTGATGGAACATATGTTGATGAAAAAGCACGACTCATTGCAGAAAATTTTGATGAAAAAGCACGACTCATTGCAGAAAATTTTGATGAACATGTGGAAGAACTCTTGTCACAGAGAGAGTCTTCAAATGGTGAGGGTTTAACCCAAGAGGAGAAAAACGAAATTTATGTTAAGGTAAGAGTTCTAGATTAAATTATGCATAGCTACATATGTTTTGTTGAGTTATAAATTTACTACTCTTTTTTGTGTTTGAAAATACATATCATTGTTTACAAATGTGTGTTTTTTTAATAGATTGCTGGAATATCAAAACAAGGTCGTGTATTTGGAATTGGGTCACTGCACAATGGAATTTCTATGTCTTTGGGTGATCCATCTGTCCCACAACCTACCGAAGAAGAAGTGGGTACATTAACCCATCGACTTGAAGAACTTGAAAATGAATTGAAAAAGAGTCGTGATGGAAACTTACTCCTCGAGAAACGTCTCCAAGCACTAGAGGACAACTATGTTTCCACAAGTTCCCCTGAAATTTCTATGTAATCGAGTTTGGTTTGGCTTTATTTCTAGTTGCTACTTAATTAAGTTTGGTTTGGCTTTATTTAGTTTATTCATAATACTATGGTTTTTATTTCTATTTTATATGATGTTATTTTATTTTTCATAAATTTGATTTGGATTAGCACGTTGTTGGATATTGGTGTCTTTATTTTAAAATATTATTTTAATTATTAATATATAAATTATGTATCATTGTAACAATAATTTAAAAAAAAACAGGGGATGATGGTTTAGGTCATAATTGCAACGATTTTGGCAAAAATAGCTGGTGTTCATGAGTTAAAATTATAACGTAATAATAGTAACAAAATGTAACACTTTGTGACAGTTAGGTGAAGATGTTTAGTCGTCATTTGTAACATTATGAAACTACGATTTTGTTATAATTAGTGACTTATTTAAAACGGTTATACTGGTCACAACATATGATGGTTTTGAGACGAAGTTTTAGTTTATATTTTTGACTAATTAGCAACGATTTTTTGTAATCATCAGAGACGGTTTGAGACTAAAGTTTTGTCATAATGAATGACAGTTTTGATACATGTTCTTAGTTAGTAACCGTGACGGAAAAGTGACATTTAACATGTCACTAAGTGTGACGTTTTGAGACTACAACTGCGTCATAAATAGTGACTAACTTGATACGTGATTTCGGTCATGAAATAAAACGTATTTGGGACGATAATTTTAGTAAAAAATTGTGACATTTTAGATACGTTTACAAATCGTTACATTTGGTGACGAAATAGATAGTATGATTTAGTCGCAACTTTTGTGACGTTTTAGTGACTAAAACAAATTTGTGACCAGCGTATTGTAACCATTCACCAATCGTCACAGATTCGTAACAATATTTTTATTGTGACGAAAAAATAATTATTGTGACGGAATATTACGTGACAATGGACTCACTTTCTTTTAGTGAAAATCGTAAAGTGGTTGCTATATTTGTATCCCGATTTATACCAAAAATTCCAATTTGAATAATTCCCTAGAAACAACTTAATCATATAACGTTAAGGCACTCTTGGAGACTATGTGTCAAGTAAAGTTCATATAATAACTTAAAAACATTTATAAAGTTCACACATAAGCCACATCCCACATATCTTTGCTTGTGGAGACACTCTTGGAGACTATGCGTTGACACTGGTAAGCTACTTTGATCTTTGCTTGTTGCAACAACTTTGCTGATTCTATTTCCTACAGGGGCTTTAGAGTCACCAAAAGTAATAGCACTCCAGTCAACATGTAAATCTACATCTGGTACTGATGGTACATTGGATGAAAATGAATCAATGATGTTTTTGGCTTATATTCTGTGGGCGTTCAT
Source organism: Camelina sativa (assembly GCF_000633955.1). Classification (NCBI taxonomy): domain Eukaryota; kingdom Viridiplantae; phylum Streptophyta; class Magnoliopsida; order Brassicales; family Brassicaceae; genus Camelina; species Camelina sativa. The sequence goes on along the minus strand of NC_025702.1, from coordinate 8,700,591 downwards.
ATCTCTGGAATCCCAGAGGATATGTTATTGGGTCATGATTGGAAAAAAATACCGCGTAAGAATCACAGAGGAAGCTCCATGCTGATTTAAAGTCAGAAATGGCAAAACTTGGCAAAATTTTGCATCTTTCAGCAAGTGCCTTTCTTCACCTCCATAACTTATTTTAGCTTTTGCATATGCATATACAATGGGTTGTAACTGGAATTGTTAACTGAATTCATGTAACAGCCAGACGTGAAATACTTAATGTTGAGTTAGATACTATTTATTTCTCATATCTGGCTTCGTTTGATAAATATTGAGCAATTGCTGTACAAAACAGTAGGTAGTTAATGTGCCTCTTGTCGGCCATTGTTTGTTGAAGCAGAAACAAATTTTTTTCTACGTTCCATCATGATCCATTCATAGTAGATACTAGATATTCACCCGCGGTACACCACAAAACTAAATTTGTTAAAAAAAATGCAAAATATATTTTGTTTGGTAGATTAACTAATTTAAAACTATATAATAAGCGCTTATTATTCCGAAAAGAATATGAAATAATAAGTGCTTTAAAACTATATACATACAATTGTTTTACTATATCCAAAATATGAAACTCTAATAATATAGACAAAATCAAATTTACGCTAATAACCATACTACACCAACAAAGTTACGATTATCAATAGATGAGAAGCCTTGCTTTTATTGAATTTTGTATTAAACTAATAACCATACTACACCATTATACACAATTTACATTAATAACCATATTATACAAACAAAGTATACTAATACATAGTACATCAAATATTAATTTATTAATAGTTGTGGTGACCTATGTTTTTCTAATTTTTTGAATTTTACTGCTGTTGTAAACTAGAGAATCGAAAGATGTAATTCTCTTGTTCTTATTCATTAATCAAACTCGAGGTTACATCTATATAGTCAAGGGCAAAGCCCAATTACATTAGGAATACTAAACCGATCTAGATAAAAGGATGTGGCCGATGGGCCTTATGGCCTTGGAAGGACACGGGCCATGAACGGGCCGTGTATGGGCCTGGTTATGGAGTCCATCCATAAAGTGGTTTATAAAATTCCCCTTCGATGACATAACCATGCTGATGCTAAGGGATCGATGCAATACGCTAGGGGGTACTGCCTGATTAAAACCTTACCAGGAAAACCCAATGGGACAAAACCATGGTGAAGGAAAAAGAGTACAACACGCATTGCTCCCCCTGTTCCAAGCATCACTCTAAGTCCTTAAGCCTCCGCTTTCCAATCTGGTGCATGAGATTCTTGAACGTTATTGTCGGTAATGCCTTAGTGAAGAGATCGGCTGAGTTATCGCATGATTGCACTTGCACCACTCGAACTTCTCCGGCCTTTTGTAGTTCATGTGTGAAGAAGAACTTCGGTAAGATGTGCTTCGTCCCATCTCCCTTGATGTAATCTTCCTTGAGCTGTGCGATGCAGGCGGTATTGTCTTCATAGATTAAGGTTGGTTCCTTGTCCTCGACCATACCGCAATTCGCCCTGATGTGTTGAGTCATCGACCTCAACCATACACTTTCTCGTCCGACTTCATGAATTTCTAGGATTTCCGCATGGTTAGACGAAGTGGCCACAATACTTTGCTTCATAGAACGCCACGAGATCGCCGTACCATCATGTGTAAACACGTACCCGGTTTGAGACCTAGAGTTGTGCGGATCCGATAAGTAACCTGCATCAGCAAAACCAACTTAATCTTCTTTGTTATGGTTAGTATAATATAAACCCAAATCTGTTGTCCCTTGTAGGTAACGAAGTAAACGCTTAATTCCATTCCAGTGCCTTTTGGTCGGACAAGAACTAAATCTTGCTAGGAGGTTCACGGCAAAACATATGTCCGGTCTAGTGTGGCTAGCCAAGAACATTAACGCTCCTATAGCACTGAGGTATGGCACTTCAGGTCCGAGAACTTCTTCATCGGCCTTCTTTGGACCAAATGGATCTTTATCCAATTCTAAGCTTCTAACAACCATTGGGCTGGTCAATGGGTGAGCTTGGTCCATTTTAAACCTCTTGAGTACCTTTTCTGTGTATGCCTTTTGATGCACAAGGATTCCATTACCAATGTACTCAAGCTGTAATCCCAAACAGAATTTTGTCTTGCCTAGGCCTTTCATTTCAAATTATTTCTTTAGATATTTGACTGTTTAGGCGATTTCCCCAGAGGTCCCAAGGATGTTTAAATCATCCACATAAACTGCTATAATTACAAACCCTTTGTTTGCAAACTTCTTTATAAATATACATGGACTGATTAGGTCATTCTTATAGCCTTCTTTAGCTAAATATTCACTTAACCGGTTATACCACATTCGACCACTCTGTTTCAGTCCATAAAGGGATTTGTTCAGCCTAATGCAGTACTGTTCTCGAGAACCACTCTTATCTTTGAGCTCAAAACCCTCTGGTAATCTCATATATATTTCATTATCCAGTGGACCATATAAGTATGCGGTTACAACATCCATTAACCGCAAATCCAGTTTTTCTCTTATAGCCAGACTTATTAAGTACCTAAATGTTGTTGCATCCATCACAGGGGAGTATGTCTCCTCATAGTCTATTCCTGGTCTTTGAGAGAATCCTTGTGCTACAAGCCGTGCTTTATATCTCACGATTTCATTCTTCTCATTTCTCTTTCTTACAAAGACCCACTTATGTCCAACTGGCTTTATTTCAGGTGTTGTCCTTAAGATCAGACCAAACACACTTCTCTTCTTTAAAGAGTTTAACTCCACATCAATGGCTTCTTTCCACTTTATCCAATCTTTACTTTGAGTGCACACTAATATAGACGTGGATTCATGATCCTCATTTATCTCAAGTGCTACCTTGTATGCAAATATTTCATCGATGTCGACATCTTTACGGTTCTATTGAATTCCAGACATGATATAATTTATTGAGATCTCATTATTATCAATACCTTCAGGATCTTGAGGTTCAGCGTCCCAAACCTCATTTGGTACCTTAGGCTTTGCCGCGGCTATGTCTGTATTTTCTGTAATTCCCTTAACCTCGGTCTGTTTTGCACCTTTAGACTTCCGAGGGTTCTTATCTTTGGAACCTAATGGTCTACCTCGTTTCAAACGTGGCTTAGACTCTGTAGCAACTTGATTATTGTGTTCCTTCTGAACATCAATACGTACTAGTGCATTATAAGCTGGTATGTACGATTTTGTTACTCTCTTTGGGTCAGCAAAGGAAACTGGCAATTGTATAGCTAGCTTTTGCAAATGTATAAATTTTCTGGACCTCTGCATCACAGGCTAGAGTCCGAGGATCTTGCCAATTCAAGGATGTTTGATTTCATGTTAATTCTTTAACCAGCTTGCTAGTATCTCCACCCAACATAGGGAATTCAGATTCTGTAAATTGACAGTCCGCGTATCTGGCCTTAAATAAATCTCCTGTGGTTGGCTCAAGATACTTTATAATGGTGGGAGACTCATATCCAACATATATTCCCATCCTCCTTTGAGGTCCCATCTTAGTTCTCTGTGGTGGAGCAATAGGTACATAAACGGCACAACCAAATGTTTTGAGATGGGATATGTCTGGCTCATGATCCGTTAAATAATTGGGATGGTGAATATTTGTGTTCACTATATGGCCTGATGCGTATAAGTTCTGCTGCATGTAAAACTGCGTGTCCCCAAGCCGACACAGGAAGCTTCGATCTCATTAGCAATGGTCAAGCAATTAATTGTATTCGTTTAATGAAGGATTCAGCTAATCCGTTTTGTGTATGGACATGTGCCACAGGATGTTCCACACTCACCCCCATGGACATACAGTAATCATTAAACGCTTGGGATGTAAATTCACCAGCATTGTCTATTCGTATAGTCTTAAGTGGAGAATCTGGAAAATGTGCTCATAGTCTTATAATTTGAGCTAACATCCTAGCAAATGCTAGGTTCCTTGTGGATAACAAGCAAACGTGTGACCATCTGGTTGATGGATCGACCATAACCATAAAATATCTAAACGTCCCACAGGGTGGGTGTATTGGTCCACATATATCACTTTGTATCCTTTCCAGAAAGTTTAAAGTCTCTTTATTGACTTTGGCTGGTGATGGTCGTATAATAAGTTTCCCTTGTGCACATGCTACACACGTGAGATTTTTAGGGATAACTTTTCTCTCTTTAAGGTTGTGCCCATTTGAACTATTAATCAGTTTACGCATCATGTTCGTACCCGGATGGCCAAGCCTGTCATGCCATAGAGTGAACTGTTCATTGAACATTTTGTGCTTTGCCAAGTTAGCTTCTATCATGTTAATCTTAGCATGGTATAAACCAGTGGCTAGTGCAGGTATAGTCTCTAGGACCTTCTTATGTCCATTTACAATTTCAGTAATGTATAGAAATTCTTTGCTACCTTCACCCTTTGTTTCAATATGATAACCATTCAACCGAATGTCTTTAAAGCTCAATAA
>NC_025702.1:8651715-8695537 GCF_000633955.1 Camelina sativa | reverse complement strand
GTCATGCCATAGAGTGAACTGTTCATTGAACATTTTGTGCTTTGCCAAGTTAGCTTCTATCATGTTAATCTTAGCATGGTATAAACCAGTGGCTAGTGCAGGTATAGTCTCTAGGACCTTCTTATGTCCACTTACAATTTCAGTAATGTATAGAAATTCTTTGCTACCTTCACCCTTTGTTTCAATATGATAACCATTCAACCGAATGTCTTTAAAGCTCAATAAGATTCTCTTAGAGCTGGGTGATTACAAGGCATCACTTAGTTCAATATGTGTGCCATTAGGTAATAATATATGAGCTTGGCCGTAGCCTTCTATACCCGCAATTGTACTAACATTGACACTTTTCATTATGAGGTTTATGAAATATCTTTTGTCTTTCAATATTGTGTGGCTGGATCCACTGTCCACCACTAGTACACTCATATCCTCGACCATTTCTATAATGACAATAATTTTGTTTTAATTTTTAACAAAACAAGCAAATACATATTGAAATAAAATCATTGAATTTAAAGCAAAATAATTATCCAATACATTACCATAAATTCATAAAATTAAACCAAAATAAAACCGAAATTTAGTCATCATCTTTAAGGCAATCGTAAGTCTCATATGCTAGTGAATCATCGTTCTCATGGTCGAAGTCATCTTCACCATCGAGATGCACATAGTTGGCTTATGGGTTCTTTTTCAAGACTTCTTGATATGCATCAATAAGATGCTTAGGTGTTCTGCAATTCTTGGCCCAATGGTTGGATATACCACATCGGTGACAAACAGATTTAGCCTTGGATTGTGGTTTAAAGGACCCACGGCCCCTACCACCACATCCGCGGCCTCCACGGCCATTACCGTCAAAGCGGCTAGCCTGGAATTTTCCACGACCACCACGTCCTCTACCACCATGGCCACGACCATAGTGTCTTTCTCTGTGGACATAGTTGGTCTCCTTGGACTCTTTAGGCTCATTAGAATTTTGCTTTGCCACATCTACCTTGTGTGCTTCTGGTAATCGGGCTTTACCAGGAGGTCTCATAGCACTATTCATCAACAACAGCTCATTGTTCTGCTCAGCTAGTAGCAAACATGAGATTAGGGCCCCATAGGTTTTAAAACCTTTTTCACGGTACTGTTGTTGAAGTAGTATGTTGTAAGTGCTAAAAGTAGACAATGTCTTCTCTAGCAACTCTTTCTCTGTCACCTCAGTACCACACAACCTAAGGAGTGAGACAATACTAAAAAGCTCTGAGTTATACTCATCCACGGATTTGTAGTCCTGGATCCTTAGGTTTTTCCAATCGAATTGAGCCTTTGGTAGGAGCACCGTTTGTTGGTGTCCGTATCTGCGTTTAAGCTCTGTCCAAAGGTCAAGAGGATTCTCTATTGTAAGGTGCTGATTCTTGAGACTCTCAGCAAGGTGATGGCGCATATGCATAATGGCCTTGTACTTTTGCTTGTCAGTACAGTTAAAATCTTCCTCAATGCATTCAAACAAGTCCTTTGACTTTAGCATGATTTTAGTGTCTAATGCCCATTGCAGATAGTTGTCTCCAGAAGCATTCAATGCAGCATAGTCTAAGTTGTTTAGTCTTGCCATCTGCATAAAATAGACAACCGAACATTAGCATGCGGTGTTTGAGACTGAGCCATGCAATCAATCAATAGGTCATGCGGTATTTGAGACTGAAACAAGCAGTAGGCCATGCGGTATTTAAGACCGAACCATGCCTTGCCTTTACTCATAATTTTCGGTTTTGGTATGCATGGAAAACAAACAAAACTAGATAGAAACTAGCATGCAACAATTTCCTTTTTATTAGATAGAATTTTCTTTTCTTAAGTTTTCCTTTTCTTAGGTTGAAATTTCCTTTTCTAATTAGGATTTTTTTTTTTTAGGAAATATTTTTAAGTTTAAGGATAATTACTAAATTTTATTTGGAAGTTATCCTAATAATTTTAACAACTTAGAACAAGTCTATGTGTTCGAGTTTATGGTTCATGCAGCCGAAATTTTACAAGAACAATTTGTGTTATAAGCAATTCAAATTTCTATCTATACAAGATTCAAGTTTAATCTTAAAGATGCATGCAACATATGAAACAATCAAGCAATAACAACCAACCGAATTTTAATCGTGATCAATAGGTTCAATTCACAATCAATCTAAGCAACCCTAAACACCACATAATCCTATTTTAAAGTTTTGTAGTTTAGGGATCTTAAGCTTTTGTTAGTTGGTTTGTTTGCTTGTAGATTTTTAAGGTTCCAATAGATTTAATTAGATCAAGTTCGATTATGGTTCTAAGAGGGTTCCAGATCTTATTTACCTTTCACCGATTGGGGTCTGACTGGTTATGAACCGGGAGCTAAAAGACCTCGGTTGTACCTCTCTCTCTCGATCACGAACCTCGGACAGGAATCAAACAGAACTCGGTCACGAAAACGAGCAGGAACCGAACAAGTCTCGATCAGAAACCGAACAGAACTCACCCCGGACAGGAACAAACTATGAACTCGGATGTATCTCGAGCAAGAACTGATCGTCGATAGTAACCACGAACAAGGGAAGGAGGCGGAGGCGGTTTAGGGTTTTGATGGGGGAAGAAAGATGAACGGCGGCAGTTAGGGTTTTAGGGTTTTACTCAGCTGGATCTTTAGAAACGATCATGCTGATAACGTGTTGTAAATTAGAGAATCGAAAGATGTAATTCTCTTGTTCTTATTCATCAATCAAACTCGAGGTTAAATATATATAGTCAAGGGAAAAGCCCAATTACATTAGGAATACTAAACCTACCTAGATAAAAGGATGTGGCCGATGGGCCTTATGGCCTTGGACGGACACGGGCTATGAACGGGCCGTGTATGGGTCTGGTTATGGAGTCCATCCATAAAATGGTTTATAACAACTGCTAATATGTTGTAGACAATTTTTGGGTTTGAACTGAACATTCAATTCTTTTATATGACTATTTGTTTAATTATATTCTCAAATTATATATAACTCTTAAAAAACTAAATTTAATTACGTAGTGTATTATACATATTATTTGTTTCTTGTTGCTACCACTCGATTTGTTTATCTGTACATACAAAATATACCTGTCAAATTTTAAAAAGATGTTTGTCGTTCTACCTAATAATTGTAATATTAAAAATAAATATTGTCTCAAACAAAATAAACATTTAATCAAACTTTGTAAGACATTTGATCAAACAACATGTATGCAAAATCTAAAAACACATGTTGAACACTACAAACTAATCAGTAGATTAAACCCTAATACTAGCTTATCAACTCTATGTTAATTACTTGAAGAGTAAGAGTAATTCATGATGTACTTTTCTTGTACAGCATTATAATGTATTTTTGTCGATTCTCTTGGCCTTTTTTTGTTTTTCTCTTCTAACATACTCTTGAAATTGAATTGTTTGTTTTGTTTATTACATGGTCAGTTTATTGTCAATTATTTTTGGTAATCAAATTTTGTAACATATACACACAATAGGTAAACCATTTAACAAGCTTCAACATAAAAGACTTTGTGACCATTGTATTATTTTGGGCTAATTAACATTGTGTGTGGTTAATTCCATAGGTGATCGCACTGAAGAACCAAAGCTGTTAGCGGTTGGATTCTTGGATGGTTCCATCAAAGTGATTGAACCAATGCAAGACTTCTATGAGATGGGATGTTGGATTTGAATTCTAAAAAGATAACTTTTTTTTTAAGTTTTTAAATATTGTAATAACGAAGTGATGTTTTTGGTGTTTTAATCAAACTAGTTTTGGATTAATTTGATAAATTTACAAGTGAACATATGCATAAAATTTTGTTCTCCAGTTGTTGATAAATGCTTGCTTTATCATCTCTTAAAATAAATTTAGTTATTTGAAGAACTATATATTACAGTGCAATCATCTCCAAATACCTTTTGTCATGTCAATCAAAAAATATAGAGGAATTGAAGTTTAGTTCAAACAAAAAATTGTCTACTACATAGTAGCAATAAAATTTAAAAAAAAAAAAAAAAAATAGAAGTCATCACAACTATTGGTAAACTAATATTTGATGTTTATTAGTATATAATCATAACTTTGTTGGTATAGTATAGTTATTAGTGTAAAATTGATTTAGTCCATATTATTAGAGTTTCATTTTGGATATGGCGAACTAATTGTATATATATAATTTTAATTTGTTTGATGTATACTATAATTTTATTTTGTTTGTTTGTTGTATTTGCATTATAATTTTGTGAAATATTTTAAGTAGTAATTATAATATTGTAATTATTGAACAAGTCATATTTTTTTTGTTTATTGTATTTGCATTGAGCACACATTTCAAATCACATCATTTTTTTTTTTTTTTTGATCAAAGAGGTGTTATCATTCCATTAGATAGAAAATAACATACAAGGCCAGGATTGTTTAGAGCACAACAGAGGGTAAGCTAAAACAAAGCATAAAGCAATACAAGTACAAGGATAGATGGGAGCATTCGATGTGAAGAGCTTGAGAGCTATGAGCCATATGCTAGAAAGCAGCATGGAACCTGTGAGATCAAGACAAACCGATGCAGACTCCATGAACAAGTCAAAGGAGTAGGAAGCCACTGTCTTGAAACTTCGAAGACTTGGCGGAAATGAGAATAGCAAAGCTGTGTTGCCAAAGCGTCGAGCAGGGGAGCTGATGCTCTGATAACCGGTTACTACAGATGTAGTTGATGGTCCAAGGTTGATAGAGCGGGACTTGGAGAGGTTGTGGTAACCACTCCTCCTTGGAGAGAGGGTCATAATGCCACTAGTCTTCAAGAAATTAGGCAAGGACTTCATAAAGTAGTTGAGTTGCGGTTTAAAGATCTTTGGAATTTGGTGAGGTATAGGTAGAGAGTTGGTGAAACATCGGTAACCCCACTCCATAGAGTTGGGATCATAGTACCAAGCTTCACCAAACAAACTCCAACAGCGGGATCATCCATAGGGTAACCGATTAGCAAGGTTTTCAAAGGACTCTTGAGCCATTCTAGTAACAGTGGTGGTATAAAGTTCAAAAGCTGTCTTCGGACTAATGAAACCAATAAACTAACCAAGGTTTGCTTAGGGTGGGACATAGTAGAGTTTCGACCAATCCCGGGTAAACACTGGTCTCGACACAAATGGGTTTCAATCAACCTAGAGAGGTCAGGTATTCTGCTAACGAGATGAACTCGACTTGACCAAACAGAAACCATCAAAACTAACAGGATTGATCGGAATATATCTTTCACGAAATGGGGTCGGATTAGGTACCAGTTCAGGGATGTGCCATAGTTTAACCTAAGTAAACTATCTTCCAGGGTTTGAATATAAGATTGAGAATATACCTGGGACAGAGGATCACCAAGAGAGAAGCAGAGGCCACCAAGGAGGGGGGTTTCTTCGTCAAGTGGTTCACCGGTGCCGGCGTCAATACAGAGCTTTCGTCCAGCTACAGCCAAGCAAAGTACTTGGTGAGAGGATTTGGATCCAAGGAGCAGTAAGATGTGATAATTGACGGCTTAAGGGGGTGGTGAGATAGATGGAGACCGAGCCTAGGGGGACACTGGAGGATCTCTCGATCAATACCAAAGCGGTGAGAACTCGATGTAAAGGATTCACCGAGGGGAGTAGCCAGATGCGGAGGCGGAAGGGATGGTTGAAACTGATGCAAAAGGGGAGATGAGATCTGGAATCTCAGTATATCTCTGGGAGGACTGAAATTGAAAGCGAGTAGACTACAAAGAAAGAGGAGGCCGATCGGGTTCGGTGCCGCCGAGAGAGCAAATCTCAGTGGTTGTGCCAGAGAGAAAAAGGGGGCTAGGGCGAACTCTTTAGATCTTCAAATCACATCATAACATGAGTATAATGTGTTGCAAATATACTTAGACATCAGAGTAAGTCTATAAGTAAACAAAAAAAATTTGGAATTTGGCTTGGTTAGGTTTGGTTTATTCAGGTACGAAATAGTAATTGAAATTTCTTCGTTCGTGTGTCAATTGTTCGTTTCTCTTGACCATCTTCAATTGGAGGCAAACCACTAAAATCAAAATCCCAAGTCATAGAGTAGCGGTTATATCCGGTTTAGTTGTTTTACTGGCGACGATTGAATTAGAAACGAAACCCAAAGGGAAAGAATGATTATGACGACGGTACGACGATCGGAGCGGAGGGTGAAATCAAAAAACCCTAAGTGACGATACTCGGAATCCAACGACGCCGATGCCGGAGCTTCCAAAGGATTTGGTAGAGGAGATACCCTGCGACATCTCTGAATCGGCTACGAACTACTTGCAACAGCCTGGAATCGATTGTTCGAAGATGATCGGAGATTCGCGAGGAAGCATTTGGATAAAGCCGCGAAGGAGTTTATCCCTCACATGTTAACCGCGTAAGACTACGAGGTTCGTTCGTTTGGCGTGGATCTCCATGTAAGCGATCCCATCTGTCGAGACATGAGAAGCTTTCATTGTTCACCAAGAGTCTTGGTCCAAGACTGAGATATGGGTGACAAATGAGATTCATGAGACTAAATTAAGCTGTGTCCTGGAGCAAGGTCTTAGCATTGGAGTTAGGCAGAGATCTTCAAATTACTGATCTTGGAAGTTTCTTTCTTTGCTCAACGAGGAGAAGAAAGAAGTCCAAATTTGCCAGAGATGGTTCGACAAAGCACAGGACGACCAGAGCCTCAACAGTGACATGCTATACGGTTTTTTGGGTTAAGTCCTTGGTCTGAGATATGTGACATTGGTTATTGGATTATGTCATTGGATTTTTATTGGTTAATAGAATTGTTTGAATATTCGATGTTTGTTATTAAGTTGCTAGTGGATATGAGACTTATTATTTTTATTATTATTATTAAAAAAAATCGGGAAAGGTTGTTTTAATAAATTCATGATTTTTATCAGATTTGAATTTTTAAAAAAGTATAACGTTTAAGTATAACGTGATATATTTTTAAAATTGTGTGTTTGAAATATTTTTTTTTGTCTTAATGGTAATTTAAAGGTATTTATAAGATAATATTTCATATTTAAATGAAAATCTCTTCTGAAGTCATATTCAAATTAAAATGACCAAACATGTAAACACGTATGATTCAACTCATTCAACTTTTTTTTTCTTCAAAATAGTTGAATAAACCATACGTATGTAGAAAATATTATGTAAAATAGAAAATAATAATATTTCACATTTATGTTAATTATGGTTTTCAAAAAATAGTCAAAAGATTAATTGATAGTCTTGAATACATTGAATAGAAACAAATCTATGACTTTTTAATGACTAAATCTTTATGTCTACACGGTTATTAATCCATATCGTTATATGATTATAAATAGAGGATTATCTCTCTATTCACCACAATTTCACATATCCAAAGAACTACTTCAACCATTTTTCATTCGTAAATTTCTCCTTTCCGTTTGTCTCCTCTTATCTCTACCCTGCTACTTGTTTTTTGTAAACTATCTATCTCATTTCTTAGATTGTAAAGGTATGTTATGCTGATTTGATCTGCAGTGTCACTATTTAACTGTTTTATATACAATTTTTGTTGAAGATTATATATATATATATATATATATATATATATATATATATTACTTTAATTTTATATTCAAGCTATGATTATTTTATGTTTTATTTTATTTAATTGATTTGTTGAGAGGAAAGGTCAGAGTAAGATAATTTTCTATTTTTTTTTGTTCTTGTTGATGTCAAAATGAAATTATATTTATATGATATTTGATTAAAGAGTATGATATTTCTACACGATATATGTTTTCTCTGTCCCATTGTTTGTGAAGGATCCAATTTGATTAAAGAGTTCTTCTTAATCCAGGGGATGCTATCACTATAAAATTCAGATCTGAACATAGTGTTATGCAATTGACTTATAATATGTGGTTTGAATATCGTCATACAATAGTTTTAAACATCTCCTTTTACACAGCTCAAGTCATTCATTTTTTTGTTGCTTGATAAGAATAATTTCAAGTCTCGGAATCGAGTCTCCAAATACATTTTACCCTTGTTGCCTTTGAGTGATTAAAAAAAATACTTAAGCGCATCATCGAGTGCTACATAGTTGATTATTATTTTAGGGTTCCCTTAAATCTCAGTTTTACGGAGGACCAATAGTGAGTGGACTCTTTCACTTATTAGTGTTGCACAAAAAAAATGTTTCATTCATTCTTTTTTTTTTTGTTTATCATTATAAGAAAAGGAACGAAGGTCTTTTTGTTTGTATAAATGTTATCCACAACCATATTTTTGTAAACCTCTCGCATTTTGACTAATCTATGACTTCTTACTTTTGTATACTGATAGGATTTGCAATGGATAACCTCATCAACATCCCGAAAAACCCATCACCATCAACCTTCGGCCTTCCTCCTCTAGATGTCACACCACTACGAACCGTTAGACCATATGATGAATTCAACAACTACACCTATGGTATTGGTCCAAGTACTGCTCCAAAAAAACAAGGACGTGGTCGACCAAAGGGTTCCACAAACTTGAGGACCCCGGTGGAGAAGCCAAAAACATAAAGGTTCTCTCTCTCCAAAACTTTGATTCAAGGATAACCGAAGCAGAAAGGGAAACTGGAAACCAGGAGATAGTTAAGTTGGTTTTGAAGCGGTTTGATGCGGTAAGACGGAGATTTTGCCAATGAGGTAGAGGCGACCCCAATGATGACACTAGAAAGGTATACATTTACGATGGACTTTATCAAGTTTCTGAGACGTATTATGTGATAGGAAAAAGCGGGCGTAAAGAGTTCAAGTTTAAAATGGTGAGGAAACCAAACCAACCTAATTCTGGTTATGCAGACTGGAAATTAGCTGAAGAATTAAGGACGCACGACCCGAGGCAGAGTTTTATACTTCAAGATCTTTCTTTTGGAAAAAAGGATTTACGAGTGCTGCTGGTTAACGATGTAATGAAGATGACAAAACAATTCCTGAAGAATTTGAATACATCACATCTCAGCATCACTCAGGAATGATGCTTGATTTAAACATCGATCCCCAAGAACTTGGATGCCAGAATTGTCAAGATCAGCCATGCTTTCATCAAATTTGCATGTGCATGCAAGGAAACAGTGGCGACTTACCGTACCATAACTCCATTTTGGTTTGTCGTAAACCATTGATTTATGAGTGCAGTGAATCTTGTTCATGCCCCAACGACTGTAAAAACCGATTGGTTCAAAACGGTTTGAAGTTACACATGGAAGTGTTCAAGACGACAAATTGTGCTTGGGGTTTACGTTCTTGGGATCCAATCCGAGCCGGGACTTTTATCTGCGAGTTTACTGGTGTGAGGAAGACAAAAGATGAAGTACAAGAAAACGATAATTTGTTGTTCGACTCAGCTTGATTTTATATGAGGTTTAAGTGGAACTACAAACCTGAGCTTGTGTGTGAGGATGTATGGGAAAGTGTCCCCGAGGTTTTCAATCTTACGACGCAAGTCTTGATAAGCGCCAAGGAAAAAAGAAATGTTGCTTGATTCATGAATCACAACTGTAAGCCTAATGTTTTTTTGGCAGCCTATTGAATATGATACATACGTTCACATTGGGCTCTTTGCGATGAAGCATATTCCTTCAATGACAGAGTTAACATATGACTATGGAGTTTCTTATGTAAAGCGTATTGGAGAAGATGAGAATATTTACACAGGCAACAAGATTTGTCTTTGTGGTTCTGTCAACTGTAGTGGTTCTTTCAGCTGATTTGTACTTTATATATCATAATTTGGTTCTTTTGTAATTAGTTTCTTCTAATTTTCTTGTTTTTGTCATTTGATTTCTTTGTTTTCTCTGATAACAAAAAAAAAAAAAATGTCTTTTGTTTTTTTTCCTACAATTTATTTTTACCATGTTCAACAATTGAACTGAAGTTTAGAATAACCATGAGAATACTTAATAAATAAGAAAGTCTCAGTCACTTTGAAACTTGGATAATTTGAACTTAACTTTATTAATTGGAACGTAGAACTTGGACTTAAGTTATCTCACCTAAGGGCTTGGTAATCGTGTCATGGGATTATACATTCGAAGTTTTGTTTCATCATCTTTATTGCTTTTGCTAACTCTGAATGGCTAGACTATATTTTAATCTAGTACCACATCTTTTAATAGACCCATGTCTTCTCTCCGTCAGTGAGCCCACCCTTAATTGACGGTTGGTTCGTTATTTTCATACGCTTTAATTAGATATATTTTTTTATCCACCTTACAAACCACTACATAAACTTTTGTATTTTTTCTTGCTAGCACGGTACACACAATCATTTCTCGATATGTTACATATTCTGAATGAATATTTGGCGATCTAAGATGTGTTGGTATCAATGATGACTCATTATTTCGATGAATCATTTCTTCGGACAGAAGACTATTATGTAAAGACTTACTCGAAATAATACTTCTCAAATTTTTTTGTGGAAGAAACAACTTTTTTAGAGAATTTGCGAGGAGCTGACTTCCTTGACAAAAATTTTCTTGCAAGTTTGGTCAATGTTGCAAATCCCTTGCAATATTTGCGAGGAATAAAATTTCGTCTAAAAATAAGTACAAATCGGGAGGAACTAAATTAATAACAGATTTTTTGAAATTTCGTTTCTAGTATATGATAAGGATACTGATATATGGAGAAACATTATTGTCATTTTAATAAGTGAAAAAAACGTGTGGAGTGGAATCGTGTGATTAGGCATATCCGGAGCTGGGCTGTGGGCATTGGTCTTGTCGTTTTAAGTAACACAGTTCCGGTAAGTGAAAACGTGGATCATGTGATTAGGCATTTCGTATCCTCATCATTAGGCATTTTCAGAAGAATTGGTTGTAAAAAAAAATTGAAATTGAATTGAATTGAGAGAATCTGCCATCTTCTTACCCATCTGCTGCTGCCTTTTTCATCTGAGTATTGAAAATGGAAACTCCGGCGAAGAGAGTGTTGATGACATCCAACGGCGACGAGGTTTCCAGAAACATCTCTTTCCATCTAGCCAAACACGGTTGCAAGTGAGTAGACTTCTCCAATTTTGTTTTTTTTTTCTTCTTAAGTTAGTTGAACTGGTGTGTTTAGTTTTATAACTCATTCTTTGTGATGGGTTAGGTTGGTTATGTTGGGAAACGTGGCTTCTCTAAGGAGCATTGTAGACAAGATTAAAGATTCCATTCGAGGATCATTCCCTGTCGAGCTGATTGGACTCGACATGGAATCTGATTCTGAACAAGTTTTCGATGCCGCTGTCCAAAAGGCATGGGCTTGCTCCGGGAATTTCGATGCTTTTGTCAACTCTTATACCTACCAAGGGAAGATACAAGACATTCTTCAAGTGTCTCAAGATGAGTTCAAGAAAACCACAAAGATCAATCTCACCGCGTCTTGGTTTCTACTGAAGGCTGTAGCCTCAAGGATGAAAGACCATGGTTCTGGAGGCTCTATTGTTTTCATGGCCACTATCGCTAGCGGACAGAGAGGTCTTTACCCTGGAGCTGATGCCTACACTACTACCTCTGCTGCTATTCATCAACTCGTTCGGGTATATACTACATCCTTCTTAAGTTACGTCAACTAATATTTCAATGTTTTTTTTGAAAATTCTAATGTTAGTTGTTGATGAATTGGGGTTTTACAGGCGTCAGCCATTAGTCTAGGGAAGCACAAGATACGGGTCAACATGATCTCTAGAGGGCTGCATCTGGACGATGAATATCCAGCTTCTGTTGGAAGAGATCGAGCGATCAAGATGGTCAAGGATGCTGCACCGCTAGGCCAGTGGCTTAACCCCAGTACGGACCTCTACTCCACTGTTATCTACTTGATCAGTGACGGCTCACGCTTCATCACTGGCACCACTGTTTTGGTCGATGGAGCACAGTCTCTTACGCGACCCCGTCTCAAATCCTATATGTGATCTCATTTTGATCAGTATCTAATACAATACCATCTTTGTTTGATCAGTATCTACTATTGTAATTCCATGTTAATTGTGTGTGTTTCCTGGAAAAGTGACTTTGGGATAAAGTTTGTATGACTTTGGAGGGATGAATAATTTGTCTAGGCAATGATTTTTATTTTAATACTTTTTTGTCAAAATCATTGCCTAGAAGAAGCAAATAGCCAAATTAGTCAATAACCTCAACATCATTCGAGCCCATTGTTTCGTTCAATACTAGATACTTGTATCCAATCAACTTTGGTAGGTGAACTTCTGATACACGTGATTTGGATATAAGAGATTAAAAAACATCCCACCTTGCTAAACCCATGCAAGCCTCAATTTAAATTGTTTAGCAAATAATAAAAGAACGTTACTCTCTGAGATCTAGAAGCTATTTTATTTTTGACCAATAATAGTTTGAAAGTTAGATCCATTGAACCAAAAGTTTGGAAGTCCAAAGGAGTTGCATATACATTTAAAAATAATAACAGAGTGAATTAGAAGTCCTAATCAGAATGATGAGGCCGCCACACCTTTTTAAAAGTAATTCCCACCAAACTCTTTTCTCTGATGGATCCGCTAATGTAGCCATTTTCCATCGATCTCACTTTCTCTGGCATCTTCGTTGCCGTCTACGTCTCTCTCCCTCTCTCTTTCTTCACCTCTCTTGCCTTTCACACAGACTGACAGACACATATATACCCACACAGGGCATGTGTGTGTACTTTTTGGAGTTTTTTCAAGTTCCCACCATAAACGCATAGGGAAGTAAGAAATGGAGGATAGGTATCAAATGTTCTTTCCATGTTCATCATCGGTGACCAAGGTTGACAACTCCACACAGTGTGGAGCTCAGCCGACAGCATCATCATCATCGTCACACCAGAACATCAACACTAATGAAGCAGAGAAACCCAAGAGTAAGATGAAGAAAGAGAGAGAATCCAGGTTTTCCTTTCAGACAAGAAGCCAGGTTGATATTCTCGATGATGGATACAGGTGGAGGAAGTACGGCCAAAAAGCTGTCAAGAACAATATATTTCCCAGGTACTGTACGTACCTAATAATAGGCTTTTATGCATCTTGGTCATAGCTAATATATAGACTTATATATGTATAGGAGTTATTATAAGTGCACACAAGAAGGCTGTAGAGTGAAGAAGCAAGTACAGAGGTTATTAGGAGACGAAGGAGTGGTGGTTACAACTTACCAAGGTGTTCATACCCATCCTGTTGATAAACCCTCTGATAATTTCCACCACATCTTGACCCAAATGCACATCTTCCCTTCCTTTTAGTTATACTTTTTGCTCTCATATATACTTTTTCATTTCTTATATAATACTACCGCATAAATCTTCGGTCCATATAGGATTAGTAGGTTAGGAGTTGATGAATGATGAATGATGAAT
The DNA here is from genome assembly GCF_000633955.1 of Camelina sativa. Lineage (NCBI taxonomy): Eukaryota > Viridiplantae > Streptophyta > Magnoliopsida > Brassicales > Brassicaceae > Camelina > Camelina sativa. The sequence continues at coordinate 8,682,130 of NC_025702.1, read as the reverse complement.
TAGTAGAGGAACGGGATGTAATAATCAAAAACGTTGGGAAAGAATGCTAAACTCAAGTGTTGAGACCATTACTTCAAAAGATCATATTTTGGGTCGTACTCAGCTCTGCAGTACAATAATAACAGATTGACAATCTTCTGATGGATTTTTATAATCTCTCTTACGTAGGTACATTTCTATCTAACCTTGTGTCAGACGTTTTAAGCCATTTGTTCTGTTCATGTAATGTTTAAGGCTTCACTAGTAATAATAAAAGTTTAAAGAAATTAAGTATCATAACAGAATTAAGTAAGAGTGGTAGCTCGATGATGTTGTAACAATTGAGACCTTATTATATGAGTTCTGAATCTTTTGAAAATTTTCCTTTAACCCTTATCACCTACATACATGAGTCTTGAAACTGAGAAAGGCTTTTTGATTCGACTTTGATAATTTATTTGGTTTTCTTTGTGTTTGTGTGGTTGTAATGATTTTAGTTAATCGTGTGTTGGAAGTCTAATTAGGGTTTCACTTATGATTTAGATTTCACCTTTGTCGTAGTCTTTCTCTCATTGTCAAATTACTGATGATCTCGTTACCTTTTAATTAGTTGACAACTTAATAATGAAAACACTGTGTATTTCGAGAGTCAAGGAACCGGTGTTATGAACCGGGTTTTAGCATCAGCTGGGTCAATGCTGAGCCATGAGAATAATTCGAAAGATAGAAGATGCCAGAGAAAGTGAGATCGATGTTTTGTATTTCCCTCTTAATTTCGTTAGGAACAAGAAAGACAATTTCCAAAAGGGAAAATAAAATTCAAATCCTATTTCTAATTAATTAGAAAAGGTGGTCTTAACTCTTAAACGTTTATACAAAGAGAGCCAAGAGCTCACAATCCATCATCACAACTTACATAAGCATTTCGATTATGAGGTTTTTTTAGAGGTTTTGACTTTGACTCTTTGTTCCAAATGAACTAATTAAGAACATTGTAATTTTTGTTTTCTTTTCATTTTCATCTATTATTATAGCAAAAATTAATTACACTGTTAAGAAAGATACTCTGTTTTCCATTTGTTTGGTTGAATAATTAAGTTATAAACCACATACGAAGCCGGAAAACAATAGGAAATCTGATTTGGTTTTAGCAACCAGCAAAAGAGGAAATACAACATTAAATAAAGGGCTAATTTGTGTACTAGCCAAAATAGCAAAAACAATAAAGAATATAGCCAACTAATTGATGAAATTGGGTGACTAGCCAAAGGTCATACTGAAATTACCATAATACACTTAAATGTCATTCACGCGTTGGTGTAGTAGTGATGGGTAAGAAAAAATAGTTTTTTTCAATTTATATTTTTTATATTCAGAAATAAGGAAAAAAGCATGGGATCGTCAGAGTGTGGACTGAGGAGAGAGACAATGATATAATTTTTTTATGATATTTTTCTCTTTACCCCTTTTGATTTGTATTTTTGTTTTATGTTTACAGCAATTAATTCAGATTTTATAAATTTTCTAAAATAATGTATCTCTTTTCTCTACATAGAACATAATTTGACTTTTGGGAAACTGAGATAAACTTATTAAAAGTAAAAATTATGTCTACATAAAATATAAATGAAATAGTATAGAATAAAATAAAATAGTACGGAATGCAATATAATGATTAAAATTTGCGGTTAAAATTATGGTAGTGATGACTAAAAATCGAGGATTGTTATGTTGGAGATGTTGGTAGTAGTAATAATTTGTAGTATATCTTAGGATATACTATATAAGAAATCTAAATACTAAAATTAAACACAAATCAAACAATTTTTCTTATATAAGAATACAATAAAAAAAATCTATACTACCCTAAAGGATACAACATAAGGAACCCAAACGGTCAAGTTAAACGTACAGCCAAATAAGAAATGAAATAAAAAGTATGTTTTGGAACACATAGATGGAATAGTATAAAATGAAATGAAAAGTATGAAACAAGTCATTTAGTAAGAAAGATACAACAAATGAAACGTAATTTGTCGAGTTGAATATTTTCCTAATAAAAACACTATACCCTAAAAGATACAACAAACAGAACCCACACATTGAATCAAACTTTAGGGTATAATATTGTCAACCCAACAACCAAATTAAACGCTAAAAAACAATAACATATAAATTGTTTACATATTTCTAATTATAATTTAAATTTTTGTAATTATGCAATATAAATATAACTCAAAAATTGAGAATGATATTAAAAAAAACATGGAATAGAATGTTGGTGTGTTCTGTATATTACAAATAGTTTTATTACTTAGTTATATAGTGAGTTAAAATTATTCGTTTTAAAAAATAAAAGATTAGAGAAATTAAAAAATTATTTTTAGAGTGAGAGTGTGAAATCCAAAAATGAATAAATTTTATTGCAAAGTATAAACAGATAGATAGAAATAGAATAAGAAAGTCAAATGCAGAGCCGTGACTTATGTTTTGCAAAAAAGGCATTTGCCTTAGACCACACAAAAAAAATAATCAAAAACATGCCATATTTTTTATTTGTAAACTAGATTGGGCATTTTTTATGTAGTACTTTAGGAAACTTTTGGAAACAAAATTCAACATTCATATAAATTTTGTTTCTTTTTTTCCTTACATAAGCTATAATATCTAATATCTTACTCTTTAAAGTTTTTTTTTAAATTAATAATATTTTTTTCTTTTTATAACTAAAAAAAAATCTCTCATAAAAATAAAATATATGAAGTTTCATTTTAAATTTTTGCCTTAGGCTTTTACGGATCTTGGCACGGCACTGGTCAAATGATAAAGAAAGAAAAAAGAAGAGAAAGGAGAAAATTATGTGTACATATATAATAGAAATGAGGGTGCCCGTGAATAGAGGGTGAGAGGTAAAATGTGTTAACAACTGTTAATTATGTACTAGGGATAGAATTGTTATTATTATAGAAAGTTATAGTTAGAATAGTTAGCCAATTAATTAAAGATTTCTTTTGGGTTATATATGCTAATTTCCCTTAAATAATAAATGAACGTTAATCAAAAATATTTTAAAGAAAAAAAAGAAAAATGGAAAAAAAGAAAAAAGGAAATTACATAAACGCGTTAGGAGTCCGAATAAATTATATAAACAGAGTTTTGCTTCTATAAATAAGGACAATCTCATCTAATCTTTTACGACTCATCTTTTCACTCTGTCCTAAGTTTCCTTTTTTTTTTTTTTTTCTGATTTCACTCCGACAATGGATACCGAATCAATCAGACTCGAGGTTAATGTATCAGCTACGTCTCAAGATCCGTCGTTAGGGTTATTAAGCACGGTGAAAATCACTGTAGAGAGAGGGTACTTCGAGGAGTTTAACATAGAGAAGAACGACGATCATCATAGCATCAAGAGTGTCGGATCTTACCGGGATTCTCCACCAGGTCCAGACTCAGAATTCATTCTGAATCTCCGAACCTTCGAGCCTAAGGACGTCTATCGAACCCTCCATAGCCAACTCCACGATAATCTCTTGTCCGAATACATAGCTGATGAGATTGTAGTCCAAGCCCTACGACAAAGAAGCCAAAGTTCTAACTTGGCACCACAACCTTTATTCATGACAGGTACTATCAAACTGACACAGAAGGTGTACAACGTTGTGCCTTGTTACTCTGCTCCGTCGGCAACAAATTTGGAGAGTACTTGTGCCATCTGTTTGGATGATCTGGATCTGTCTAGAACCGAGGTTTACTGCCAGATGCCTCACTACTCGCATTGTTATCATGAATATTGTTTCAATAAGTGGAGAGATCGACATAATCAGCAAGATTGCTCATGCCCTCTCTGTCGCAAACTAGTTGATGAACGAATCTAATTAGGGTTTCAATGTATTATTTTGTGGTCTTAATGATTTTTACTAATTTGTGTTTTTTTTTATATGTAATGATATTGATAATGTTTTTGTTTGCAACATGCAATGTTCGAGAAATCGCCCTGGGCGGCCGCCTAGGCGGCGCTTAAACGCTAGGCGGCACATACCCGTCCCGATTTCACTGTAAACGGTTGTATTAGGCGGGTGGTTTAGTATGGCGGGTGGAACGGCGATTAGGCGGGGTAAATCGGTTTAGTCCGCTTAGAGTCCCTTTATTTAACGACACCGTTTTAAGGTTTTTAGTGAAATATTTAAGCTGCGTTGTTTTGAGCTAACCTAGATGGAGAAAAAAAGCCGCACAAATATAGAAGCTACTGTTCATCTTCTTTGATTTTGAAGTTCTCGTAAAGCGATCCTAACTGCTTCTCAATCTCCAATACTTAGTGCTCCAAAAACAATTCTCGTGTAAGTTCAAGTTGTGATTCTAATTATATTTTAAAAATTAATTATTTAGTCATCAAATTGTCGAATTTTAGTGTGCTTATGGTGATGGAATATGATGTGAACGTGCTTCCTGTTGATCGTGAACCGTGACACTTAAGTTTACTAGTTTAGTAGTTTAGTAATAATAATTCTGTATGAATATTTAATTGTCAAGTTTGTTGTTGTGACTCTTTTGTTTAATTGTTTTGTTTCTTTCCAAAATAGATAATGGCTTCGTCATCAACATCAGATTCTACTACAGTTCCTGAGACTACAAATTTGCAGAGAAAATCAAATGATGTTGGCTGGGAGTTTGGAATGTTGGTAAATCCCAAAAATTTGGACAAAATGAAATGCAAATTATGTGGAAAGGAGTTTTCTGGAGGAATACATAGACTGAAGCAACATGTTGCTAGAATACAAGGGAATGTTGCACCTTGCCCAAAATCTAAAAAAGAAGACCAGGAAAAGTGCAAGTTAGCAATTCTAGAAGCAAAAAATAAGAAGAAAAGAGTTCGAATGGCAGATCTGGAAACTAGAAAGACGGTAAATATTGATGAAAACCAAGAGGGGGATGAAGAAGTTATTGAGGTAGAAGGGATGGGAGCAAACAAAAGTGCTCGCATGCTTGGTCCTATAGATAGATTTACTTCAAGCATCAATCCTGAAACTCCTAAAGGTCCAATATTGACACAACAACAACAGCATATCAAGAATGTTATTGCAAAGGATAGATTACATGTGGTGCATCAATATGTTGCTAGATGGGTGTATTCTCATGGCATTCCTTTTAATGCTATTGCAAATGATGATTTTAAGAGAATGCTTGAGGCTGCTGGACAATTTGGACCAGGTGTTACTCCACCTAGTCAATATCAGTTGAGGGAGCCTTTGTTAAAGGAAGAGGTTGATCGAGTGAAAGGTTTGATGAAAGAACAAGAAGATGAGTGGAAAGTGAACGGCTGTTCCATTATGACAGATTCTTGGTCAGACAGAAAAAGAAGATCAATCATGAATTTGTGTATCAACTGCAAAGAAGGTGCCATGTTTCTCTCCTCTAAAGATTGCTCTGATGATTCCCATACAGGTGAATATATATTTGCGTATGTCAATGAGTGCATCGAAAAATTAGGTGGAGATCATGTAGTTCAAGTAGTAACAGACAATGCCACTAACAACATGGCTGCTGCAAAGTTGTTAAAAGAGGTGAGACCCACCATATTTTGGACCTCTTGTGCAACGCATACAATTAATCTCATGGTGGAAGGCATTTCTAAACTTCCTGTGTTTGAAGAAACAATTAAAATGGCGAAGGCATTTACCATTTTTATATACGCTCATCACCAGACCTTGTCCATGATGAGAAAATTTACTAAGAGAAAAGACATTGTTAGGCCTGGAGTAACTAGATTTGCATCTGCATTTCTTACTTTGCAAAGTTTGGTAGAGAAGGAAGAAAGTTTAAAGATGATGTTTGAAGGAAACAAAGAAACAATCCAACAATACCAGAGTTTCAGAATTGAACTAGACGTGATCCTAGGTCCTAGATATTGAAAACATCTCTCAAATCACCAGACAATACTAATGACTCTATATCTACGGATTAACCAAACTCTAGATGACTTTTAGATAAGATCAGAGCTTGACGTGTTTGAAGTGATACTCATCGATTGTCGAGTACTATATTAGACCATCTCCTTTCAGTGATTGGATAACGCCCCTATACATACACCAGAAAGAAAACAAAGCAAACTCATGAACTCAACAACTTTGACAGTAAAGAGACATAGAGGTTATAAGGAGAAAGGAGAAAAGAGAATACTCTAGCTTGTTCTTTGGGATCTTCAATTGCTGAGCAATTTCATCAATGTGTATCCCCTATTGTCTTGCACTGCAATGAACAAGTAACAATTATCAGACCGACTTTAGGTGGTGCAATGTGCGCAGCAGACTCAAAGTTACATGCAAGCTAACTGAGTTTTGATTCGAAGTAGTGCAAGGTGAAGCAAACTCAAACTCACGTGCAAGCAGGTTACTTTAGATAGTCAAAAATCATGTCATCTAAGTTCTTGCGACCATTCCCATCGATTTGAGAGGACACCACCTAAAAAGAGAGCAATAACAATAATATTTTAAGCAAGCATATCTCAAAAACAGCTAAAATTAAATCTATCTAACCAGACTAAAAAAACAAAAACACTCTTTTTTCTCTAACCACTAACCCTTATCTTCGGGGTTCAGAAGCGCCCTTTCTCGGACCTTTACAATCCATCTCCTTTGGTCTCCGCGACAGCTGCTTTAGCCGCAAATTAATGCGCATAGCAAAATTAAACAGACATACATATGCTATTGTTCTTTATATCATTATATGTTTGTTATTTAAACATATGTTGTGGTGTTGTCAAAGATGGACGAACAAATATAGGGGAATTGTTGTTTTCTTATGAACAAATTGCTGTACCAAAAAGTTTGTCACATTCCTGTTCGGAACTAATACTTCTTTTCAAATTATTATGTTCATAACTTAGTGTGGCGTTCGCTCAATTTAACCAGGGAATGTAACAAAACCCTGAAAGCTCCTAAGAGGTGATGACGATGAATCGGCCATTGTCACTCAACTGATACCTCGTGGTGGAAATAACGGTCATCATAATCATGGTCATAACGTTTATATAAAAATAGTCATTTGCACAAACTGCTTCTAATGTCAGACTGAAAAACACGTACAAGATAAGACATTAAGAAAAACAACAGCAACGTACCAACCAAGGCCAGCTTCAACTTTAATTCAGATATTAGAAATACAAATTTTATACATCACTTTGAGCTTAAGAATTGCCTATTGTTACATTTCTATCCACAGTTTTTCATCCGAAAATATTACAACACACAACTGAGTTGCCTCAAGTTTGGGCACAATCGCTAGTTTTCCATACCCGCATCCTGAAGCGGAGAATCGTGAGCCAGTGACTGCAGAGGAGAGAAACAAAATAAGTGAGTTTAATTAGCATCTACCTTCGTTTGTACCTATAATGATAAATCTGATTTAACCCCTTACCTGCTCTTGTGAGCGGAAATACATGAAAGGTGTGTAGTTGAGGAAGTTGGAGACTCTTGATGTGTATATATCAGCATACCTGAAATCATTTTTGAGGGAAGTGTAAGTGAATGTAAAATGCGTGCTTGGTTTGAGCTTACAAGTTGCTCAGAAATGCAAAGAAGAGGAATAAATACTTTTCGATTTGTCTCATCAAGTGGCTTTTATCCCACAAACCCGCGCGTGAGAGGAAGCCCCACCTGGAAAACAGCCCAAGAAATATAGGTCAGACAGATCCTTTTCTACGTTTCCCCGACTCACCTAACTACGATTTGTTTTTCTACCTTTTGTTGAAGAGCTCGCCGTCTGATTCCAGCATTAGACCAATCTTGTCATCTAGTCTTTGCATTACAATAAGAAGCTTCTGCATGGTCTCTGTCAGTTCTTGATCATCCAAGTTGGTAGCAGCGAGTGTCTAGGATGAAAAGATAAAGGGACAACTTCATGAGAACCTTCCATCACGAAACTCTAATCTTATAGCTGAACATACTACCCACTGTATCTAACACAAGATATAAACCATGAAATCTGAATCTTGTAAGGATATATATAAACAAACCTGAGCAGGACGGCCTTTGCTTCGTCTTTGAAGAGCAAGCCGGAGCTGGTTAAATAGATCTCCAACAACCTCTTTTTGATTTATAAGCTCTATTAGCTCTTCTCGGTGACCACGACTGCCAATTAGAGCCTTATACTGTAAAGAAACAAGACCAAATCTTTTATTTTCTTTTCTAATACTTTAACGAATGAAAGGCGAAAGCCCTCCAACCTCTGTCATCTATTGATTGTAGTTCATAGCAATTATCCAAACCTCTTCTTCCAGTTCACGGCAAATCAGTGCAGTTCGCCACCTGAGATGGACTTTGGATACACTGACATCAGTGTAGATGTGGTCACCAACATACAAAATCTCATCTCCATGAACGTTTAGTGAACTCTCTATCATTTGAGCACTTCCTCCCGAGTACAAACCTCCTAGGGGAGATAAGAAGTGAGAGAAAAAAGTTAAGAATTTTTCCACAGCAAAATTATCTACTTACATTCAGTAGAAACAATGAGAAATAACCTGTTTCAGCCTTGAAGCATGGACGCATCAAACCCTCTCCAGTCACAACCTCGTACAGAGGGTGTGACATCTGGAAGAACTCTGGCTTCCTAGCAGAAACTATAACCTACGTAGAAACATGAATGTAAAAGTAGGAAATTCTAATGCAAACTAGTCTCTGGAAAAACAACTGCTTTACAATTCTAAATGCGAAAACAAATTTGTGTTTGCTCACCATGTCAAAAAGATCTCGCCAGTCCATGTCATTGGGAAGGAATTTGTTAAATGAGTGCTTCATCATTTTGTCTGTGTAGTGATAATCCGAGTTTGTGATAAGCAAGAGCTTTTTACCAGCCTATGAGCGAACAGGACGATATTAACAACTAAAACCATCATGATTATATATCTTGTGTGAAAACTGAAACATTACCTCCTTTTGATCTAAAAGAGCTAAAGGTAATTCTGGGTCTGGCTCTACAAATAGTTCTGGCTTGGACATGATCTCACTCTGCAAAGAAACTGTCATTCACAATGGGCCTGAGAAAACTGATTTTTAAGAAAATGATTCAAGGATGGACAAACTAATCAACCTTGAGTTGTCCTTCAACATGTGCTCTGAAAAGAGCTTTTGCAACAGCCTGAAAACATTAATTAGAGATAAAGAATACGCAAACCTTTCAGTTTAATGAAATTTAGGTGCTATGAAACACAAAACCTTGTAAAGTCCTTTATAGTCAAGCGTGCCAAGATCTGCCGAAATACATCCATCATCCAATCTATCCACCATCTGAAATAGTTTGAATTATAATTACTCAGCAGAAACCCGTGAGGAAAGTTTTACAAGCGACATTCTTGGCGGTGAAGAAGCATTGAGAAACGAATATGAATATGCACTATGAATCAAGAAAGTAAATCATGTCACAATTAAGTGGGAGTTATTCAGCAACCATTATTTGTAAGAAAAGAACGTACCTGTGCATAAGCCAGAGCCTCTGAAACAGAAAAAAATGTATTGAGAAACTCCCATCGACTCTGGTTCCGCAGGTCAACTAACTCCCTTCCATAGATCTCACTTTCATACAAACAAAGACAATAAGAGAATGAGACTTCCTTCAAATAAAGAACAAGGACTCTGAAACTGTCTTTTTTTATATTTCACGTTACCAACGGTGTTAAAAAGCCAAATATACCTGACAGCTTTATTTGATAACATCTTTGTACCGTGCATGGCTCTCTTCACATACCCAAATCTATCGGCCTTGACCAAATTACCTTTCTCTTTGTCAATCATGAGACCCCTGATAACCTATAATAAGGGAAGACATATTTTGGTCTCAGTACAGAGAGAATACTACAATGTAGAACCTTTCAACTATCACAAGAATAAACACATCACCAATTCCGGATCAAAAGCAAGTCCATCAACAGGGAAACCCATGCTCTTTAGATTCTCCATGCAATAGTCATAAGCTTTTCCTTCCCAAGCCTAAACAAGACCATACACTGGCGTCAGTTACGAGTTTCTTTTCTAAATACATCTTTCCTACTTATGAACAATTAAAAAAGAACTCACCATGACATTGTAGTGCATCAAAGTATAATCCATATCATATCCAATTGCACTAATGGACCGTAGATTCAAGGTACGACTACAAAATATACCACGAGGAGAGTGTTGCGCAGAGAAAGGACCCTACAATATCAAACATTAAAATTTTGAGACACCAGAAAGCAGACACAAAGAACTCGGTACATTTATGTCTTTAAAAACAACAGTGCTCCTCAAACTCCAAATACAGTAAAAAAAAGTACAACACAACATTATAAGGATTAGATAACGAACTTGGATACCCAACTCTCTAATCAGGTTTTCAGCGGCTTGAGCCTCTGTTCTCGCTACCTCCTCAATTGGACCTTCCAATGTAGCTTGCCCATCTCCTACATGGATACATCACAGTTACATTTTCTAATCATGAGACTGCATAACAGAAAAATGTAAGCTTTCTACTCGTACAACGTGACAGACACAACAAAGGTTCGACCTTTTTAACTCTTATTCATCTCAATCAACAAACACCAACCAAAATCAAGTTCCCTTAACTAAAGACCAAATCTTTATTCAAACTTTTCACTAAAAACCCAAATTGAATTTTTGAAAACTAGCAAAAGATGATGGAAGATTGTATACCAAAGGACTGAAGTGGGTCAAGTTTGAGGTTCAAATCTCCCTTAGTGCTCTGACCCAGGTAGTCAACTTCATACTTGGACGAAGTAGTAACCGAGAAAACGTCGTCACCAACAGCCACGCGTCCACCGTCAGCTCCGGCGGCTCTGCAACTAACCATCCTTCTACTAGATCTCCTCTTGTTACTTCTCCTGAAATCAGACAATTCCGCAGCAGGAAAAGAAGGAAACTTCATCTTCGTTGTCATATCTCTCCACAGAAGCATTTTGTCGAACACTTGATCGGCACATAGATTCATTCTCGTCGTGGCTACTCGTTTCACTTTTGGTGTCCTGTAAAGGGATGAGAGTTGGGGAACGTTAACTGAGAAATTAGGCATCTCCTAAACTCAAGAAAAAACGACAGAACATTGACGTTTGAATTCGTAAAATGGCGTGATGTTTTTAACTTTTTGTAGATGAGTGTGAGAGGGAGAGATGTTGATCCTCTCGGATAAAAAAGGACACGACACAATCCAAATTTGGTATCAGAATCTATTCGCATGAATAGCGCCGATAAAATCTCTTCCTCTCATTTTCTTATTTCATGAAATATTAATTTACAAAACCAGATTAAAAAAATACTCATGAAATTACTTTTGAACATTTTGACAATAATAAATTACTTTTGAATATTTTGACAATAATAAATTTGGAACTTGACTATTTCTTTAGGAATATATTATCAATTAGGCTTGGCTGAATTCCATACGTGTGTAACTTTACATTAAACGTGACAGGTTCTAAAGATTCTGGGGTGTGAGTATTTTGGTTCTTATTTACTGCCAAAAATAGTCTCAAATTTTGACGTTCGTTTTTTTTTTTTGAAATTTCTTTTGTTGTAGATAATGTTGGTGGGCTTCAAAAATGTTGTAAAAATCCAATAATAAAGCAGATTCACTCGACAAGTTTTTATAACGTTTTGAATAGTTTCCTGCTTGATTTCTTATGTGGATGTAAGCTTAAAATCTCCTCTTACGCTCATCATCTGTAATACGTGATCTGACCTGCGATCTGTGAACCAGTTCCTTGATTGGCAACACTATATTAATCCACGTTTGAGTATGGTGTAATTTATGATTGATTGTCTATAGAAAACAAAAGCAAGTTTACGTCATATTTAAGATGGACAAAAAACACCTTGTTAGCATTATTGAGGAGATCAAATATCATATGATCTCGTGCATAAGGTTGAAAGTCGTATTAAATTGGAGGAATTTGATGCAAAGAGTGATTTTGATATCTAGAAAATATAAGATATTGTGTCAACTAGAGATTGTGGGATTAGATTCAGTTTTAATGGTAGATGATAAGAACTATTACATACCCACAAATCTAAAGTTATCTAAAAAATAAAGATCCTACAAAGCACGAGAAAGACAAACAAGAATTTGCTAAGCATGACGGTGGGTTAAGTTCTTCACAAGGTGATGAAGACTGAATCTTCTCTTGCTATGTAGAATGCATTAGAGAGGGATTATTAACCTAAGTTCACGCCAAAAGTAATTTACGTGAAGTCGAATTCTGTAATTTACAAGAAAGTGGAGATGAAAGAAAAAAAGTATGTTTTCGAAGTCAAAGTCGTCGAATTGGGAAAGATATACTGTTTTGACCTACAAAATAAGATTTTGATATGGACTCATCTAACAACATGTATAATAAACGAGTATAAAAAGGCTGGTCCATTTAAGTTTGATAACTAAACGTTTTAGTCTAAAGTCTAAACAAACATAAATGGGTAGCCTTTTTTATTTTTATGATAATTATAGAAAGATGTATTTATATGTATTCCAAATTAGATAATATTATCAGAATAGATAAAAAATTTTATTAATAGGATATTTTAGATATTTTCAAAATATCTAGCGTGTTGTTGTTTTATGTTAAAGAAAAAAACGTAATTACAAAAAAAACAATTTCCACATCAGACGTCACGTCAGAAATCGCTGACGTGTATTAAATAATTCAGTTATATCGTGTTACAGAGGTAATGACGGCTGAGTTACAGTATGTTGCAGCTGATTTATGGAAAAAACATTTGAGTAAGAGCGGACGACTGACTTAGAGCATAACTCAGCTAAACGTTACGACTGACTTAAAGAAATCTGGCTGAGTTACACCCGATGATTGGGTTGTCAAAATTTTGGCTGAGTTATCACTAAGACACGGCTGAAATAACATTTTCCAGCTGGCTGAGTTATGAACAACGGCTGACTTATGAGATATCATTAGAGTTATGGTTAAACACTATAATTTAGCCGTCATAAGCTGACTTATCGAACAACTCGACCATTTTACGGCTCGCTTACTAGCAAAAGATTAATTACTAGAATATCATTCAGTTATGGCTGACTTGTTAAACGATATGGCTGAGTTATGACATTAAGCGGCTGAATTTTGCAGCCATTTTTTTGTTTTTTTAATTTTGTAATAGTATTCATGTTGCGGCTGAGTTATAATTTTTTTGATGGCTGATTTAATTAGGCTGATTTACATGTTTGTTTGGTGGATGACTTGCCACATCAGACACATCATCCATGTCAGCATTCCATGTCATCTTCTCCGGAAATACGAAACGTCGTTCCTTCCACTATTGTTCTTGTGATAAATCAGCCACAAACCATTATAACTCAGCAGTCATATGAATTGACGAGATCTTTTTTTCCGTAAATACTATAACTCAGCCGTCACATACCGAAACTCTAAAACGAGGGCAGCTTAGACGGAAACGAACAAGACAGCGATGACAAAGAGAGAGAAAGAGAGAGAGCGAGAGAGGGTATCAAGCGAGGACGGCAAGAGAGTAGAGAAAGACAGAGTATCACCAGCGGAACTGGGGTTCGGCGACGAGAAAGAGAGTTTTTTTTCTTGGGTTGTGAATAGTAACCCTTTGAGTATCCCTCTTTTTTGAAATAAACAAGAAAAAAAACTGTCGATTCCGGAAAAAAAACAATCTAGTGACGGGGATTATGGAAGATGATGTGTATTTTAATTTAATGATGTGTATTATTTAATTATTTTTAATCAAAAACCGAAAAAAAAACCCAAGAGGTAAATTGTAATTATACCCAAAGCCCTAAACATATGAGATATTTTTAGTAAATTTTTAGATATCAGTAATAAACCAACTTTTGTAGTATATCTGAGTAATTCTTTCATAATTGTATCTAAAGCTAAAATGACACTATTTTAGGCTTAGACTATTGTTTTCATCTATCCACGTTGTTCTGTGCATTAATTGTATTTTCAAAATTTACTAGTCTTTAGAAACATTTTATCAATATTTTTTCTACCACATTCAAAAACAAATATTTGAATAAAAATACTTTAGTTACATGTTATGTTTGACACAAACGGATATTGGTTTTATAACTATAACTTTACTCATTATAATTTTATTTAGATTAATTTATTCTACACATAGTATGAGTTTTTACCTAGTTACGTTTATTATTTAGTGAGCTAAAAATTAGTATATTTCGTAATCTCCATCCATTTTAAAACATAGGATGTTTTAAGTAAAAATACGTAGATTAAGAAATATATACTTTTAAAAAGTTCAACCAATCATAAATAAGACTGCATAATAAAAAGTATTCAAGTAATCTAAAAATTACATAGAAAGTTGAAAACATCATTTATTATGAAACAAAATAACTGCTTTAAAACATCTTATATTATGAAACAGATGGAGTAATAATTATTTGAGTAGTTTTCTTTAGATAATATATTATTTATAAGTTGTTTTTCCTTTTGTAAGAATAATTATTTGAGTAATTTTCTTTAGATAATATATTATTTATTGAGAAAAGCTCATATATACCATCAAACCGAATTTAGTTTCTAATCTACCACACACTCCTTAATTTTACACTAATACCAGTATTTATTACCCAAAGAGGCCATTTTGTCCATGTTTTGTATATGTTGATGATCCAAATATTAGTTTCTAATCTACCACACACTCTTTAATTTTCTACTAATATATGTTTTTATTAAATAATTGGACCGTTAAGTGAGTTAAGTTTGTGAAATGACTTTAGTGCAGTGGCCAATGATATGTCCAATGTAGAAGACATCATCACACCAGGGATCGAGTCCCGCTCTATAGGGATTTGGCTAATGGGTCTGCCTGTTGTGGCCCATTGGTTGGAAACAAAAAATTTGATTTAAGTTTCTATATGATTTTGATGATATATGCAAATTGATATGATTTATTGTAACATCCTTGAAAACTCCACCTAAAACTAAGTGATTTGGATTTCTGTATTTTTAATTAAGAAAACTATTTCAAATTCTTCAAAATCATTAAAATACAAATCCACATACTGCTTTCAGTAACAGTAGATTTTAAGATAGGTTTTAAAATCATTAGGTTTGTAACACATGATTACAAAATCCTTGATTGAATAACATAGGATTTGGGAGGTGGGGTGTAATGAACTTAGTATGTGAAATTATTTGAGTTTTTATATGATTTATTATAAAATTCTTTCAAATCTCACTAAAATCATGAGATTTTGATTTATGTATTTTTATTTTAAAAAATCTTCTATAATTTTCCAGAATCCCTAATATAATAAAAACTGGATCTTAAACTAGATTTTCAAATCACTAGTTCAATAACATTGAATTTCAAAAAACTTTTTAAAATCTATGATTGAATAATATGATTTCTTAATTTTATATGAATCACTTAAAATGTTGGACTGAATACGTCCCATTGTAGATTTTTTTACAAATCACTAAATATACTAGTTTGAATACCCCTTTAGTGTTATTAGGTTGTGTTTGTAAAAAGTCATTTAAAATATTAATAAATGTGGGATTCTTAGATACATAATTTTAGAAAGTAAGAAAAAGTTTTTTGTAATGCAACTAAAACAAAATAATCTAGGATTGTTAATGAATTTAATTATTATGTTACTGTTTTTTTTATATATGTCAACAACTTTAATAGATTAGCTCAAAAGACCCAATTTGAGGGAACATTGTTTACAAACATAATGCGGTATGGTACGAACACGTCGTGCCGATAAATCCATTTTTTGCATTTGCACTACGTGGAATAAGAGAAAGTGAGAAGGTTGAAAACTCCTCTCTGTCGATTACAATATCCTCAAGGTAGACAGAAAAGGCTGGCCACTCTGAAGGTGAAGACACCATCTCCACCAAATCCGAACAGTCAGTAAGGAAAGCTACATCATGATTGTCGATGCCAATCATACACCGCATAGCCCAGACGCAAGCTTTAACTTCAGCGTGTAGAGGGGAGAGATTCCAGCGTAAATTTACAAGCTTACCCTTTGCAGAAGATCAACTTCCACAGATCCAGGAGGATTCGATGAAGCTTCTAACTGGGCTAATTGCCAAGCTTTCGCCTTAGCCTCCACCATGCGGAGCACCTCGAGAGCATTAATATTAGTATTTTCAAAAATCTTTCCGTTGGGCTTTCCAAATATACCATATAATCCAAGGGAAAGATAAGCCATAAAATACAGTTGGTAATCTCCAAAAGAAGTGATTCATATTAGCATATAAAGAAGACATCGGAAAAAAACCAGGGAGTGAAGGAATCTGGGAAAGACCCACCTGGTATCGATCAACACCGACTCCGCAAACACATTCTGCTTGAAGCCGATCATCAAATCTTCGATTCTATTCGTTTCCATTCTGTCCCAAACTCTCCCAAAAGCTTCAGGAACCTATAGAAACCATAACAAAACCAACCCAAACAAGAAAAACACCACAAACAACATAGATCAAGCCAAACAAAAGAGATCTCAGGCTTAGATCTGCCATGGTCAAGCACTCACCTCTTTTTCAGGAATATTTGGCTCAAAAACGATGGAATTAACACCTTAAGAAGCTTCTCCTTCGTTCCCAGCACATCACACCCTTCCACAGCAACAGATCTCACCAAGAACAAGCCAAAAACCTTTCAACTCATTCTTCTCTCTTTTCTCTTTGTTTCTTTTTTAAGCGGCCACCAATACACCAAAAACTCTCGACTTGGGTTGCTTCTTCGCTTATATCCGTGGTTTGGGCAACCCAATTAAATCAAACATACCCAAAATCACGAATTAAAATAATCTGGTCGAACTAGAAATTGCTGGTGTCGATCAACACCCCTAGTGTCGATTGACACACACCCCCAAGATGCACATTTTGGTTCGCGGATGTTACAATGCCAGCCCAAAGCGACTTAACCGTGTATTTACCTGACATAGTAAAATGCTACCCCAAAGCGTCTGGTTTGGAAGGATCTCCCAAAGGTAAGGCAGAAATAAAAACAACATCTTCGGGATCAAAGGTATAATTAAGCAGAGCAACGTTCCATGAATTTGTCAGCTCATCTACCAAAATATTAACTTGTAACGAAGGATCTTGAGAAGATCCATGATTTAAGGCTGTTCTCGGGAATTGAGCTGGTATCCAGGGGTTATTCCATACTGAAATGGAATTTCCAGAGACAACTCATTTATTAAGCCTTTATTTACCAGAGAGGTAGTGAAGGATTTTGAGAAGATCCATGATTTAAGGCTGTTCTCGGGAACTGAGCTGGGTTATTCCATACTGAAATAGAATTCCCAGAGACAACTCATTTAATAAGCCTTTCTCTACCAGAGAGCTAGCCGATGGTTAAAGGATGTAAAATCCGCGAACAAAATCGGATGGTTAAAGGATGTGTGCCGATTGACACAAGCATATGTGGTTTGGCCGATTTCAGTTTAAGTCATCGGTTTAATGCGGTTTACTTAGGAAAACCTTAAGGTCCAGTTTAAAAATGGAACAATTGATGAATTTGAGAGTTTTAGCCTCTATTGTCGTTCCCAGAGAGTTTAGAAAAGGATAATAGTTGTTCTTGAGAGTTTTCGAGATTTTGGTGTATGTTCTTGAGAGATTCTTCCTGTGGAGTGAAGATCTGAGGCTAGGATCGTGATAGAATCTTGCTAGGAGTGTCTTCTCGTTAGGCCTGGGCAAAATACCCGAACATGAAAACCCGACCCGAACCCGATCCGAAATTTTAAAATACCCGAATGGGTCTAAGATTTATTGAAATCGGGTACCCGAACCCGATCGGGTATTATCCGATATCCGAACGGGTACCCGAGTTAACCCAAACATGTATAAATTAAGTGCAAAAATAGTCATTAGTGAGATTTGAACCCATGACCTAAAGCATTTAAAGGGTGCATTCTAACTATTTTGCCACTTTAATATCTTTGATTAATTATAAAACCTCTAGTATTTATATATTATATGTACAACTTTCATCAAACCACTAATTCCTGATTATTGAATGAAATTGAGTTTGGTTTACTTAATTTCGGATTGAAATCGGGTACCCGAACCCGACCCAAACCCGATGGGTGTTTACCCAAACCCGACCGAATACTAAAAATACCCGAATAGGTCTAGAACCCTTTTACCGAAATACCCAAAAATCCGAAATACCCGACCCAAACCCGAACGGGTACCCGAATGCCCAGGGCTACTTCTCGTCGTTTGTTGGTCAGAATCTTCTTGTTGCAAAGGTTAGTGCATGACCATGTTTTATTTAAGCTTGAGATTCTCTGATTTTCGTGTTTATGTGTTGTGTGGTTGATTCCTTTGTATGTTTGATGATATTCGTAGTTATTGAGTCTTTGTGAGACTTATGTATGATCCTGGTTTTGACTTGGTGATACGCCTAAAATTCGAGGATCACTCAGCCGGACTAAAAAGGATAGAAATTTGCCAAGGTGCAAGGTGCAACAAGGGAGATTTGATGGATTGAGGGGTCGCACAGCAGTTGCGGAAGGCTGCTGATATTCCCAACTCCAATCACTGCTAGATATGACACACTAGTCCAGCAAAAGGAGGTTGTTGCTTGGATATTACACACCAAGAAACAAAGAAATGTTCTAGACAAAGAACAAAGAGATAGACTCTAAAATGAAAAGGAAAATTGGTTGATTATTCTCAAATGAGATTACATGAGTTTATATAGAGATAGAAAACTTGGTCACAAAGCCAAGTATTATTCTTGAAACTAAAACACAATAAAAATAGATAGTTGAATGAAGATTCAACCCTTTGAAGTTTGTCTTCCCAAGGTGTCCTTCCCAAGGTGAGTTGAACTCCATTTTCGTCATCCCTCTTTGACCACAAAACAAAGTGATTATTCTGGGCTTTCTTGGACATGAATTAGGCTCAAAGTGGGGTGGAATTGATAGGTATCATACCCAATAGTTTTTCCAATGCTCTCTTTGACCATAAGCTCTTGAATTGACCCATTAAGAGTTTCCTTGATCTTTTCTCTCTTTGACTCTTTGATCCAACTTGCTGATGAGAAACAACATGGGCTGTACGATTTCTTCACCTTAGGCTTAGTAGAAACAACACCTGGTTGCCATACATAATTCTGGAAGCTCTTAAACCAGTTGGACCTAAAACTCTTCAAGTGAACAACTAGATTAACCTCCTTTGACTAATGGAATGTATTGCAAATGGTTGTTTGGCTGGAAGAATTGATCTTCAAATTTGTTCGTGTTGAACAAGGCTCAAGGATCTTCTTGGATGGTCTCATGATCATATCATACCCCTCCTCTTGAAAAAGTTTCGTCCTCGAAACTGTAAGGCCATAGGTTGGAGAGTGTTGAAGTGATTCTGGTGGTTTCTCGTTGAGGGAATATATGACTCCATATTTTTGACCATGAGGCAGAAGTGCAGCCCTTTCTGTGAGACCTTTCTTTATTCCTTCAAAATCCACAACTCCCTTCATCTTACTTGACCAGAAGTGTACCGTTGACTTTTCTCTCTTTGTTGGTGCATTAGCTGAATCATTCATACTACCAGGGTTGTTGATGATAATGCCTTCATTCGCAACTTCCTCACTATGATCTTTGTTGATCTCTTTATACGCTGGTTCTTTGGTTTCTGTTTGCTCACTCGGTGATTTTGTTCTTTCTAACAGATTATCCTGAACTAGCAACTCCTTATGCTCCTTTGGTGATGGTAAGAAAACAAAAGCAACTTCCTCTTCCTTAGAAACAAAAGACGTCCTTTCTTGTGGGTAACTTGGTGTGACAGTAGACGCTCCATCAGTTGGTCTAGAAGTCTTCAAAATATGAGTTGAACCACGATGGTGATGGTGGGGAACAAATCGTTTCCTCAAAATATACTTCATTTCTGCCCAAGTTTCAATGGGGTGTTCTCCATTTCTCCTCCTGCTTACCACCAACTGATCCCACCAAGTAATAGCATAATCACAAAATCCAGTGGCTGCAACACGTACCTTCTTCATCTCGCAATAGTTTTGACAACTAAAAATTGACTCAATCTTTTTCTCCCACTCTAGATATGAATCTGGGTCGTTCTTGCCTCGAAAGGTAGGAATCTTCAACTTCAAAATACCCATGTTAACATCCACTCTTCCTCTTGCTTCTCTAGCACTTCTTGGTTTCATGTGGCTCCCTCTTGATGATTGACTATTGTAATAATCGTCAGACCTTGCTACTCTAGGTTGATCTATTTCTCTTCTATGATGCAACATTTGTGGTTGTCTCTGTTGTGCCTCTGCTTCAACTACATCCAACCTCTCGTAGAGGACATTCATCTTAACCCTCAACAACTGTTGCGTCTCTCTCATAAGTGCTTGAAATTGTAGATTTGGAATCCCAAGCCCTCTGTCTTCGATGATCTCACGTTCTCGACGATCATTATACATTTTTTTTTCTTTTTCTTTTTTTTTGCTTTTTTTTCTTTTTTTTCCTCTTTTTGTGTTTTTTTTATCTTTTTTTTCCTGTTTCTGTTCTTTGTTTTCTCTCTTTTTTTTTTTTTTGAAATAAGATGAATAGATGAAAGAAAGAAAAATATAGAAGATGAAAAGATAGAAGAAAAAAGAAAAATATGAAAAGATGGATAGATGAGAAGATGAAAAGACAAATACCGGTTGAGTGGCTCTGATACCACTTGATATGCCCAAAATTCGAGGATCACTCAGCCGGACTAAAAAGGATAGAAACTTGCCAATGTGCAAGGTGCAACAAGGGAGATTTGCTGGATTGAAGGGTCGCACAGCAGTTGCGGAAGGCTGCTGAAATTCCCAACTCCAATCACTGCTAGATATGACACACTAATCCAGCAAAAGGAGGTTGTTGCTTGGATATTACACACCAAGAAACAAAGAAATGTTCTAGACAAAGAACAAAGAGATAGACTCTAAAATGAAAAGGAAAATTGGTTGATTATTCTCAAATGAGATTACATGAGTTTATATAGAGATAGAAAACTTGGTCACAAAGCCAAGTATTATTCTTGAAACTAAAACACAATAAAAATAGATAGTTGAATGAAGATTCAACCCTTTGAAGTTTGTCTTCCCAAGGTGTCCTTCCCAAGGTGAGTTGAACTCCATTTTCGTCATCTCTCTTTGACCACAAAACAAAGTGATTATTTTGGGCTTTCTTGGACATGAATTAGGCTCAAAGTGGGGTGGAATTGATAGGTATCATACCCAATAGTTTTTCCCATGCTCTATTTGGCCATAAGCTCTTGAATTGACCCATTAAGAGTTTCCTTGATCTTTTCTCTCTTTGACTCTTTGATCCAACTTGCTGATGAGAAACAACATGGGCTGTACCATTTCTTCACCTTGGGCTTAGTAGAAACAACACCTGGTTGCCATACATAATTCTGGAAGCTCTTAAACCAGTTGGACCTAAAACTCTTCAAGTGAACAATTAGATTAACCTCCTTTGACAAATGGAATGTATTGCAAATGGTTGTTTGGCTGGAAGAATTGATCTTCAAATTTGTTCGTGTTGAACAAGGCTCAAGGATCTTCTTGGATGGTCTCATGATCATATCACTTGGTGTGTTGGGAAAAGGAGGAATGGCTTGGAGTTTCGAGGAACACGATGCTCGACATCTATGTCGATCAACGCAAGGAGTGTGTCGGTCGACACAAATGCGAGGACGGCGCAAGAAACCTAACGAGCATCGATCTACGCATGTGGAGGTGTCGGTAGATGCGAATTAGGGTTTTGGGAAATTTCGAGCATGTGTCGGGCGAAAACAGGTGGCCGAGTTGATCGATACAAGGGGTGTGTCGGTCAACGCAAACCTTTCCCAGGTGTTAGTGTCGATCGACACCAAGAGGGTCTCGGCTGACACCAACCTTCAGTAGCGCCTGAACATTGTTTGTTATCTGGTAAGATTGTGTTATTTGTTGTTTGTTGAATGGAGATTCTCAATTGCTTGTGTGTATAGACCAATAGATGAGAGAACTGCCTCACTGAGTATTTGTGATAATACTCATGCGCCTCAATTGTTGTTTGTGATGTAGGTAAAGACAAAATATGATCATGGAATTAAGGCAATGAAGAGAAGGATGTTCTAGTGGCTCGATTGGTTGTTGTCTGTCTTCTGTTCGGTTGCTGGAGCCTGGAGTTGAGTCGTTAGAATTTTTCTAGGCTGCTGGTTAATGTTTAATGACTTGTTGGTTGATGTATTACTGGTTTAAGTTGGAATGATTATTTCTTTAGTTGTTATTGGTTTGATTGAAGTATTTCTGGTTTGATGTTGTTATTGATTATTTCCGCTGTTGTATTGATTGGAGTTAGGATGTTAGTGAGTATGAGATCACTTGCTTAATATTATATTAAAAAAATGGGTCGGGTTGTCTCAGACTGTAAGATTTGATGATGCCTAAGAGGATTCGAGTTCCGATAATACCGTCCCTTGAAAACCTTAGCAAAAAGGGAATCAGGAACGATAATTAAACGCCAAAGTTGCTTTGCAAGTAGGGCGGTTTTGAAATCATCGACATTCCAAAAACCAAGACCACCAACTAAATTATTGCGGCAAAGTTTATCCCATTTCATCGAGTGCAACCCCTGTGACTGCCCATCAGCACTCCACCAATAATTAGCCACCACACATATAAGTTTTGAAGTAAGTGAAAACAAGACATAACATGAGTAGGTAATGCAGTCGCTACGGATTTTATCATGACCTCCTTCCCTCCCTTCGACAATAATTTTGCGGACGAACCATTAACTCTTGCATTTAAGCGTTCCCAGACGAGGGAGAAAACCTTCATTTTAACCCTGTCGATACTCTCTGATAAACCAAGATAAGACCCCATACTCCCAAGATTCGAGATACCCGAAACATCATGAAGCTCTCTGCGTAAGTCGGCGTTAACCTTGCTGAGAATTTTAAGAAATTGATTTGTTGACCTTACACCAATTCATACTGCTTTAAAATGCGGAGGACAACCTCGAGCTGATCTTTATTAGCCTTACAAAAAAAAGACGATCGTCGGCAACCAGAAGATGCGAGATTGGGGGACACTTATTTGCAACCTTGATACTCGTAATGAGCTTATCCCGTTCTGCCTTCCTAATATTTGCAATTAAAGCCTCCGTATACAAAATGAAAAGATAAAGAGATATCGTAACCCCGTCCCGGCAAGATAAAGTTATGTTATTGGTTTATGATTTTATACATTTTTTTTTACAAGATAAAGTTATAGAAAAGGAAATTTGTCAATTCTACCACATTTGTTTAAACTTTCGAGTTATACCACAAAGGAAAACATATTTTCTGATCTACCACAAAGGAAAACACATTTTCTGATCTACCACATTGGATAGATAAATTGACTAAACTGCCTTACATATAATGGGTTGGAAATAACACTTGAATAAGCAAGTGTAAAATTAATAATTTGTGTTGGAAATAGCAAAGTGTAAAAAAAATTGTGAATCATGTAGTACATGACATGACTAATAGTGGACAAGTAGAGATTTTAGACAAGTGTAAATTACTCTATCGAGTAAATAAATGATTGTTTTCGTAAAATAATTTGTCCACCACAAGATTAATGGTGGACACTCTGGTTTGTTTAATTATTCCACCAAATCAATAGCCCCGACGGTGGCGTCAGTGAATGTCATGGGAAAGAAAACAGAGGTGAGATTCTGAAAGAGTTGACGAAGAGCAAAAAAAAAAACCAGAGATGGTATTTTTGGAAAGAAAAGTTAGAAAAATTATAAACAACAAAGGTTTTTTTTGTGTTTATATTTTGTGGATTTGGAGAGATGTAGAGATAATTAATGGAAAAAGAGGAAAGAGATGAGAAAACAAAAAGAATAAGATAAGTGTCCGTAAAAATTAAAAATGTGTGGAAATATTTAATGAAAGAAGAAAGAAATGAGAAAATTGAAAAGACAGGACAGTAAAACAAATTGAAAAAAAAAATTATTTTTGTTTTGAGGAAGGATATGAGGAAAGTTATTTTAGTATTTATTTGTTATGCTTATGGTATTTCTGAAAAAGAGTTAGCAAATGTGATAAAGATGATGAGTTTAGTTTTAGAATGTGGTAGAATTGTTAGAAAACTCTATCAAAAATATCATCAAAATAAAAAGAATTTTTTTTTAACAAGTGATAAAATAGAGAGATGGTTTAGAATACCTTACAAGATTACATAAAAAACTAATCAACAAGATTATACAAAATTCTCTAGTCCTTTAAAATCTTTCATTTATTTACTTTCTATGATTTTTCTGCATTCATTAATTTTTTTTGTTTTGAAGTAGAATTCAATAATCCCTAAGTGGGATATAAAGCTAAAGATTAACATTACCAAAGAATAGAATAAAATCTAGCTCTTATTTATTCATTTGATTTGTAAAAAAATCATACCCTATATATAAGAGCAATTTTATCTTCATAGATACATCTAAACAAAGAGAAAAAAAAAATACTTCTAGCAATATCTAGTGACACCTCAAAACAATGCAGGACAAGAAACATTTACATATTTTCATTGCCATAGCAATTGTTCTCTTAATTGCGATGGCAGGTAACTCACTTACAACCCCAAGAAACTGATTTGAGTTCCATTATATATATATATAATTTTTAATTTATTGGGATATTATATATTTTCGGGATCTAATTAAAACTAAAATAATACCTTTTAATTAAATAAATATATATGATTGTATTAATTAAATAAATATATATGATTGTACACAATCAGAAAAATACACCACCTTGCTGGTTTTTGTGAATTTTTAGTGTTTAATCATGCTTGACGTAAAGCTATCTAAATATAAACATGAATGAGCTATTAATTAGTCTAGACAATTCCGTGATAGAGAACTAACTAGAGAGATTTTCAAAAATACTGTTTTTGCTATGTCAATTTTTAAAAATATTTGTTATGTTGTTTATTTTCAAATATACTTTTTCTACGTATAAATTAAAACAGCTAAATTCTAAACCCTAAACTCTTAATACTAAACTTTAACCCCTCAAAACTATATACTAAATATAAAATAGAGAAGTTAAACGTAACAAAAAAAATTCTAAAAATTAATTAAACATATTGTAATTGTGTAAAAAATGGTAAAAATAAAAATGTTAAAAAAAAAGAATATTTTTAAAAAGGAATATTCCAAAATAGGTATTTCTAACAAATTTTCAACTATAACTTTAACTAGAGTTTACAAATTAAGACTAAGTAATCAAAAAGAACGGACATACTACGAGAGTGGTTTGTGTAACATATTATGATCATACATTAATTAAAAATACTTTCTTGTAAAACTTCTATTTTCATCAACCATACTAGATTTTCATGATATCTTTTACAGGTAATATAAACGCTATTGACGTTCATGATGCTGTTTGTTTTCGGTCAACGTGTACAAGCGTATGTGATGAGATTTGCTTAAGCAAAGGGTTTGAAAATGGATGGTATTGTGGAACATTTAGACTCCACACTGGATGTTGTTGTCTAAAAAATAAGGAACTCTACAAAAAAATGTCTTCATCAGAAAACTAAACATCTATCTTGACTTTCTTCTTTCTAAGAATTTTTTAATGTTATGGTATTAATAAAATTTTACATTATGTGAAGAAACATCTTATATTTTACCTTTCGGTTTTACAAATACGCTAGATGCGTGTAGACTGTGATAATTGTATATGGAAACGACATTGCATTTTTGCAAATGCATAGTCCCAATTCCACTTTTTAGTTACTTTTTTTTCGAGTCAAAATGTTAAAAGTCCCTAAAAAATTTCTCACAATCTCAAAACTCTCTTCTTTAAAACTATTTTCTTTTTCAATTATTTTTAATTCCAGAAACTGGTATTTTACTATGATACCCTAAAAAAACAAAACAATTACGTTGAAAACCTGGGTTTAATCCACCCACCCAAGTTCTATTGGATTTAATCCAATATATATATAAAAATATACTTAAAAGAAAAAAATATAAAATTAAACTAGATAAATTTTTTAATTTCATCGTCTTCTTCCTTTTCTCAAACTCTTTTCGCTTTCTTCGATTTCAACGGTAGCGGCAATGAACAACGACGGCGAAAACGAGCGATCTTTGGAACCAACCTAGAAAGAAGAAACGATGGCTCCATTCTTCTCTTTCAGAACTCGATCCAATCCCTAAAATCTGAGAAATTTTTGAAATTAAAACTGCAATCTCAAAATTGATTTTGTGAAACTTGAGAAAATAGGTATTTTGCTATGGTGTTCAATTAATAAGGTAGATGGGTCTAAAATACAAGTTTTGGAATTATAATTGGTGAATTCTGGGTTTATGTTCGTATTTGAATTTTTGGATATAACTAGTATAACTAAGTAAAACTAGTATAACTAATTAAAACTAGTGTGATCTTGAAATATTAGTAAAACTAGATAAAAATAGTAAGATAAAATGGTTTCAGCAGCATTCACACCGAATGACTCAACGACGATGAACAACTCAACAACGATATGTAAAAACAACGGCGGCGATGACAGACTCAACGACGATGAACAACTCAACTGCGAGTGATCTCTATAACCAATTCAGGAAGAAGAAACGGTGGTGATTAACGACTCAACGACGATGAACAAATCAACGACGAGCAATCTCTGTAACCAATTTCGGGAAGAAGAAACGGTGGTGATGAACGACTCAACGACGATGAACAACTCAACGGCGAGTGATCTCTGTAACCAATTTCGGGAAGAAGAAATGGCGGTGATGAGCGACTCAACAATAAGAAGAAAATCCGGAGTGACGGCGGCGATAAACCAAATCGTGAAGAAGTACAAGCCAACCGTGAGTGACTCCATCGACTCAATGATAAGTAGTTGGATTTGGTTGAACAAGTAGAACTAAAACTCATTCGTTTTGGTTACGAAGAGATTCATGATTTTTTTGTTCTTATTCAGAATTGAATTTTTGGGTGTTAAGTAATACTAGTATATATAGGTACAACTAGTATGTTTTTGTAATGCTGATAAAACTAGATAAAACTAGTCGTATTTTATTTGTAATTAACCGTTTGTTGCAGATACAAAAAATAAAACCACACGTGCAGCTGAAAAAAAAAGTTAAAAAAAATCTGAGAAATTGTAACGTGTATAATATATGTGTTCACACTTAGTGTTCACATTTAGTGTTCACACATAGTTACTTCTTACATAACAACCCAAAATTCATATATTTTAAAAACTTTCGTTCTTAGTAAACATTTAAACATTACTTTTGACGTTAACTTGTACACATATTATTATATTATCTTTAAAATCATTTTATGGATGTTCAATTCAGTTTTATCAGTTTTACCAGTTTTATCATTTTTATTTTTGTTATAGTTGTTTTACTCTGTTATGACAGAGCAAATATACACACCAAGGGAAAGGAAAATCAAACATTACTAGATTTTAAAAATAAGTTTTATGATAGTTGTGACATAACCAAGAAAATAGTAGTACAAACTAAAAGATCAAACATGAATCAAACAAGGGTGTTAGATGCAATTTCATCATCCTTTGAATGTTGCTCAACTGTGACTTTCAACAAACTTAAGTTTCTTGTAAATCTTTGCTTTTAACATCAACAAAGTTATATTCGTCACATATGTTTTGAGCATTATACTATATATGTGACATTCACACTTAAAATGTATATTGACGTTCTCTCCCACTGTATTCTGCCAAAAAATTCTAAAAAAACTCAATTAATAATACTACTAGTTTTACTGGTTGTAAAACATTAATCAGTATTACCAGTTTTACTAGTTATTCTACATTTACTAATATTACCAGTTTTATCAATTTTACCCAGTCGAGATAGCTGAAAATTGAATGGTTTGAGGTTCTAATCTCTACAATTCACAACGATTCAACAGTAAAATTTATTTCTTATCAACTAAATAGCTCAATCGACCCATAACCCATGGTAAAACACCCAATTTGCTAAACATCTCAAGCAAAATCTAAACTAAATTTCCAAATTCAAAACCTAGCCCTATTCATCAAAAATTTTATTTTTATGTTGAAGAACGCACTTGTATTTTGAAGGAAAGCTTGATACAACTCGAAAAAGTTGAAAAACGGTGGCAATGAAAAGTTCCGATAAAATATCGGCGGCAATGGAGAGCTTCGGCGAAGAACGACGGCGACTAAGGAAGAGAAGAGATCGGGAATGATTTTTTTTTTGTTTTTTGTTTTTATTTTTGTTTTAAAAATAAAAATAAAAATAAAATAAAAAATTGAAAAAGAAAAGAAAGGTATTTTAGTCTCAACAAATTTTACTAAATGAGAAAGGGGTATGGAGTATAGAGAAAGATAAGAGATTTGTAAAAAATTTATAGGGACTTTTGACATAGATTCTCCTTTTTTTTCTTTGTATTTTGCATTTGAGGGTCTTATTTCAAATAATCTAGGTTATAACTTTTAAAATTTTCAATATAGCACATGGCCCAATAATTTTTGAGCGTGATCTGATTGTATTATCTATCTAGTAATTCATAAGTCTTATATATATAAAAATATTAAATCAGTATGTTGCATTATTATATAATATATTTTAAAGAAAATTTGGAAAAAGCCACTATTTAGGTGGAGGCATTGTCTGATATGCTTATGGATTTAGACACTTTCATAAACATATGAAGACTACTTTGTCGTCTTCTTAAGTTTGAAATTAATTTTATTATTTTAACGAAATTGATTATATATAGATATATAGGTTAAACTGTAAAAGATTTTTTTTTTTTTTTTTAACCAAAAAGTTCCTTTTATATTTGATATTAAACAGCTACATCCATCAAACGGAGAAACCATGTTGGAAAGGCAAGTTATTACAACAAGCTTGATAACATAACAACATTACATTACAGCATAGCCACTAAGATTAGGTAGATGATAGCGAAGTAAGCCTGTCTTCATCACTCTCTCAGTAAGACCAACCTTGCAATGAGATCATTGTCGCTAGTCTTACAGCATACATCATAAGCATGAGGAATGTCAGAGACTTACTTATCACCACATCATCATCAAAAGGATTTCACCAAGTTCTTCTTGAATTTCTTCCACGACCTTGAATCTTCAACAAAATAGCCAGCAGGCCCAGCACCAAGACACCACCAAGTGTAGCAAGCATCAACTGTTAATCTAAAGAAACGATAAGATTTTTAAGCAACCTAAAAACTTAAACCAAAAAGTAAACTCTCAGAGATGAGAGACAGATAATTCTCTGAGAGTCAAGCTTTGTTATTAGATATTCATGGAGGTTCATGATCCACTGGATAGAACCTCACTCCTGGGTCCTTTCTGCAGTGACGAGTGTTCCTTTAAGGCTCCACTTGAATTTGTTTCCCTTTCTTGCGTTTAGAGCTCTCACCAATTTCATATTTTCCTTTTGATGTCCTTCCTTTAGGTAAAAGTGAAACTGGTGAAACCTTGATGGAGGCTAAGCTTGGTGAAGGGAAATTTTGGAGAGGATTAACAGCTAAGAACTCCTCCAGATTGGGTCCAGAAGCAGAAGGTCTCGGCGGCTGTGAGATAGGGGAGTAGGAGGAAATCGCCAAACTCTGATCTGAATGATTTTCTGCCTGATAGTCGTTATGAATGGAGAACTCTTCTTCTTCCCAACCAGGAGCCAGTGGAACGTCTAGGAAATCATCATTAAAAGCCGGGGGAGCCAGATACGGGCAGTGATCAGAGTCATGATTGAAGCGACAACAGTTAGTGCAAACCTTTTTGAGTTTTTCATCCTCAAATCCGATCATGGCTCTTTCCCCTGATTCAAATCTTACTTTTCTAAAAAACCGAAGGCGGTTTGTTATGTCAATTCTTATCTTAACCCTGCGAAAAGCAATCTGGATAGTAGTCTCCTCATTAAAATCCTGAGTAACAACCTCATCAAGAGTATTAGCGATGAACCTAACAGTTGTCTCAGAAACATAAGGCAAGGGAATACCTCTAACTTGAACCCAAAGGTCAATATAGGTAAGGAAATCCTCTCCAGGAAAGTCTTCCCACCTTTGAAGAGCAACTACCCAGTTATCAACCACCCAAGGGCACCTTCAGAGAACTTCAACTAAATCAACCTCTGATCTGAACCGGAGCTGGATATAACAGTCATCCAAAACACGTCCATGAACCCTATCAGATAGACCCCATTGAGCAGGTAAGGACGATATGACACGCCGAAGGTCTTGGATAATGGGGTTAAGAGGACGACCAATTAGGCTCAGTCTGTTTCTAGCTAAAGCTCCAGCATATGCAACTACTGATAATTTAAACTTATATTGTCTTTCACCTTTTTTTTTTTTTTTTTTTTTTTTTTTTTTTTTTTTTTTTTTTTTTTTTTTTTTTTTTTTTTTTTTTTTTTTTTTTTTTTTTTTTTTTTTTTT
>NC_025702.1:8647859-8651418 GCF_000633955.1 Camelina sativa | reverse complement strand
TTTTTTTTTTTTTTTTTTTTTTTCGCGATACCGTTTTATATTTATAATAATAACACATACAAGAGAACTAGTGTTTTTTGGAGCCAAGGAGTGAGAATGAAAACAAGCATGATCCAAACATGATCCAAGATAATCAGCAATTATAAGAGAAGTTTATTGCTAAGGAGCTTGAAAGTGTGAGAACCAGTGGTGAAGATACGTTTGTTGAGCTAGTGTTGTCGAGTTCGTTGCTCTTTCAGCATTATCCAAACCTATGAGGCGTTGCCTTAATAGTAGTTGAACGTCCTTCTTTAGCCTGTCTACGGACCAGTAGGATGAAAAGTGGAGTCGTGCATTGCGTTGTGACCAGATGTTGTAGAGCAGTGCCTGGAATAGAATATTACATATCAAGTTGAGTTTCCTGCCGGTGGTGGGGGATTTTATCCAGTTTATATATCCTTGGAAGGTGGTAGGGGCTGGCGGATGAAGATGAACATAGAAATCCAACCATAGGACCGCCTGTACCACAACCACACCATTCTATGCAGACACGGTCAAAGAATAATATTCATAGGCCTAACACCAAGTTTAGTCTGGTTGCTACATCATCCCCATCGATTCCAACTATGGTGGCGGAAGCACTCGTGATCCGAATTGGCGAGCTGCAATGGTTGAGGAAATTAATGCCCAACTCCGAGAACACTCTTTGGATCTCACACCTCCAGCTTCTAATCGGAATGTTATAACCTGTAAGTGGATCTTCACTCTTAAATATCATGCGGATGGATCTATTGCTATGTACAAAGCGCGTCTCGTTGCACGAGGGTTTAAACATGAATATGGGATTGACTACTCATAAACTTTTAGTCCGGTGATTAAATCAACTACAATTAGCCTTGTTGTGGAGATTGCTGTGAAGAAAAATTGGGTGATTCATCAAGTTGATATCAATAATTCCTTCCTACAAGGCACTCTACATGATGAGGTTTATGTCTCACAGCCTTCCGGTTTTGTTGATCGTGATCGTCCTCATCATGTCTGCAGATTACGGAAGGCTCTCCATGGGTTGAAACAGGCACCACGTGCTTGGTATCAAGAATTGCGTCACTTCTTGCTTCAATCTGGTTACAAGACGTCGGTTAGGGATAATAGCTTGTTCGTCTATAAACATGCCCCCTCTCATGTTTATGTTTTGGTGTACGTAGACGATATCATAATCACGGGCCCTACTTCGCTGGTTAGTGCTTTTAATTCCTCTCTTGCTCATCGTTTTTCTCTCAAATACCTTGGTCCTTTGAGCTATTTTCTGGGAATTGAAGCAACACGCACGTCCTCTGGTCTCCATTTGATGCAACGGAAGTATATTACGGATCTTCTGGTCAAAACAAAGATGCAAGATGCCAAACGTGTTCCCACGCCAATGTCGTCGTCCTCTCAGATCACGGTTCTTTCTGGTACACCTCTTGCAGATGCAAAAGAATACTGCATGGTTGTGGGAAGCTTGCAGTATCTGGCTTTTACAAGACCTGATATTGCATTTCCTATGAATCGGCTTTCACAGTTTATGCATCGACCTACAAATGCGCATTGGCAAGCCGTGAAAAGAGTACTACGTTATCTTGCTGGAACATGGTCTCATGGTATTTTCCTGCGTCGTGATGCTCCTCTCACAGTACATGCTTTCTCTAATGCGGATTGGGGACGTGACAAGGCCAATTATGTTTCCATGAACGCTTACCTCCTCTACTTTGGTGGTAGTCTTGTGTCATGGTCCTCCAAGAAACAGCGAAGTGTCTCCCGCTCTTCCATAGAGGCGGAATATAGGGCCATTGCCAACACGACATCAGAACTCAAGTGGATTTGCTCGCTATTGACGGAATTAGGTATTGAAATACCAATGGCGCCGGTAATATATTGCGACAACATTGGAGCAACATATCTTTGCGCCAACCCGGTTTTTCATTCGAAGATGAAACATGTTGCCATCGACTACCATTTTGTTCGGGAAAACATTCAATCTGGGACACTCTAGGTGGCTCATATTTCAGGGGATGACCAGATTGCTGATGCTCTCACCAAACTGCTTCCACCACCACCGTTTCTGGACTTGAATTTCAAGATTGGAGTCAAGAAACTTCTTTCTTGAAGGGGCGTATATAGAAGAGAAGTAAAACAGAGGATATATGTGTAATTATGATTGTACAAAACCAAAACGTAAATGACTATATATAGTGTAAAAATCTCTATCAATGGAATTAGGCTTTCCTTACAAAGATAGTGTTTAAGTTTAACTACCTCTAATTAAGTCCAAAATGTTAAGTTTAGTCAAAATGCATATTTAAAAAGTGCTATACAATTCAGCCCCATTATATTCTTGAATAGCCTTCGATAGAAAAAGGGAATCTCATGTTTTGATTTTTAGAAAGTTGTTTCCATAGTAACAGAAATATTAGTTATATGACCCCATACCTATACGATTTGGACCTTTCAACAAGATAGTTTATTATTACTAAAAGTACGTTATCAAAATCATATACAAAATCAAACACATAATAACGTATCAGTTTTTAAAAATAATCTTATAGTCATGTCTGATACATCAATTTATTTAATAAAACTTGAATAATTGAATTACAACTTGGATACAAACTTCTTCAACTGGTCTGGAGCATCTTTAACATGGTCTGGTATAGGTACACCGCAAAAGAGAGTAACCCGGGATGTTGATACCATTATTTTCTCTTCCGATTTCTTGGTCTTCTTGGTTTTCCATAACCGGACCTCCCATACCTACAGTTACATACAAATTATTTCATTCTATATTATAAGCTTCTCGTTAATTTGAATACTTGTTTGATTATATTCGTATAGTAATTAATATACACACCAATCTCGTGTTATATTATATTAGGTTGTATATTCAATATATGAAATAAAAACAAATATTTGCGTTGGTTGAGTCAAGTGCATGCTAAAAAAAATAAAAGTAACCCGACATCTTGGTACACCTGCTTGTCAGTTTTCGGGCCGGAATAGTTTACAACTCAAACTCTTTAGTTATGTCATTTCACTAATATTAAGTTTTTTTTTTTTTTCATTTTTGGTGAAAAAACTAAGATTTTACCGAGTTTAGGCTCATAATATTAATCTTTAATTTTCTTAATGTTTCTACCATTTCATCAAAAACAGATTTCAAATTTTAAAATTAAATTGTTTAATGAAAAATATATATTGACTTTATGGATGAACAAACAACTTATCTCTCTTTAGGTACTTAATTTTTTTTATTTATCAAAGAAAATTCTCTTATTGTGAAATTGCAAAATTACATTATCATAAGTGCCAATTTTTTTATAATATAAATAAATATACACAATGTATGTATATACGTGTGATCAGTATATGTATAGGTTACCTGAATATTTTTGCCAACGTTGACCGGATAAGATTCGGCGAAAACCAAATCACCGAGAACAGCAGGTCGGAGGTGGTGAATGGAGAGATGGATACCGGCAACACGTTTATAACCAGATGCGATTCCGGCGCCGAGACTGGCGAGTCCCTCGGCGATCAGAGCTGA